>NC_088226.1:17663064-17963064 GCF_036934945.1 Oncorhynchus masou masou | reverse complement strand
TGGTTAGCAACTGTGCTAACGCTAGTTAGCAATTTCCTTCAAACTTTACACAAACATAATAATGACATCCACAAGTAGTAGCATTGTGTGTGTAAAATCACTGGGGAAGCCAGGGGGGGAAAGATTATGTGTTGTGATAATTGCGTTGTTTGCTCTATAACCTGTTAGGCCTATCTATCACTGTCGCAAGGCATATGAACGAAGGCTGAGACAATAAGAAGACAGTGGCAGAATAAATTTAAACACGCCGTCTGTTTTATCACAAAATCAGAGACCAAACTCTGTCTGTTGGAGTCCACAAGGCATATTGCATGTAACAAACAGTTACATGTCCTACAAGCATGGTCATGCAAGTTAATGTTTCCACCATTTTCAGACTGCTAAACAACTGATTTAGAACCACAGTTGAAGTCGCAAAGAAAACAGGAGCTGCCTCCACTATTCTAGCACCATTTCAACATCATCAAATCACCCATGCTTAGTCTAATACAGTGACAACTAAAAGCTACCAAAAACAAATTAGTCGAAAAATGTGGCTGTCCATGGTTCTGGTGTGTGTGTGTGTGTGTGTGAGCATTTGTGCAAGTAAAAAAGACAAACATGTTGACTCACCCAACTTGTAGAGAAACGCCAATGCCATCCTCTCATTCATATTGACGAAAACGGTCTATAACTCTGTCATACAGTACAGTTTTTTTTGTGTGTTTTTTGTTCGAGGCTACCTGGTTAAAATGCTTACTTGCTAGCCTAACTTTCTTTTGTGAGAAACTTTAGCTAGTTAATCAAATCAAATTTATTTATATAGCCCTTCGTACATCAGCTGATATCTCAGTGCTGTACAGAAACCCAGCCTAAAACCCCAAACGGCAAGCAATGCAGGTGTAGAAGCACGGTGGTTAGGAAAAACTCCCTAGAAAGGCCAAAGCCTAGGAAGAAACCTAGAGGAACCAGGCTATGTGGGGTGGCCAGTCCTCTTCTGGCTGTGCCGGGTAGAGATTATAACAGAACATGGCCAAGATGTTCAAATGTTCATAAATGACCAGCATGGTCGAATAATAATAAGGTAGAACAGTTGAAACTGGAGCAGCAGCACGGCCAGGTGGATTGGGGACAGCAAGGAGTCATCATGTCAGGTAGTCCTGGGGCATGGTCCTAGGGCTCAGATCCTCCGAGAGAGAGAGAGAAAGAAAGAGAATTAGAGAGAGCATATGTGGGGTGGCCAGACCTCTTCCGGCTGTGCCGGGTGGAGATTATAACAGAACATGGCCAAGATGTTCAAATGTTCATAAATGACCAGCATGGTCGAATAATAATAATAATAATAATAATAATAATAATAAGGTAGAACAGTTGTAACTGGAGCAGCAGCACGGCCAGGTGGACTGGGGACAGCAAGGAGTCATCATGTCAGGTAGTCCTGGGGCATGGTCCTAGGGCTCAAGTCCTCAGAGAGAGAAGGAGAGAATTAGAGAACGCACACTTAGATTCACACAGGACACCGAATTGGACAGGAGAAGTACTCCAGATATAACAAACTGACCCCAGCCCCCTGACACATAAACTACTGCAGCATAAATACTGGAGGCTGAGACAGGAGGGGTCAGGAGACACTGTGGCCCCACCCGAGGACACCCCCGGACAGGGCCAAACAGGAAGGATATAACCCCACCCACTTTGCCAAAGCACAGCCCCCACACCACGACATTAGCCTTCTATGTATTGAACCCTCAGGCCAGGGGCACAACAAATTATGTTCTGCCCCTGAACAAGGCAGTTAACCCACTGTTCCTAGGCCGTCATTGAAAACAAGAATTCGTTCTTAACTGACTTGCCGAGTTAAATAAGGGTAAAATAAAACAATGTATGGTTGGATCATAATCGCTGTCATAATCATTGGCCAGTAAGGTGAATGAAGTCAAACCACAAGTAGATCTCCATCCATGACTAATTTAGGAAAAACACCATTTTAGCTAGCCTGCAGAGGACCACAACCAAATGCAACAATTCAAGTTTCTGTCAATGAAGTATGCTTTTCATGCAATTTGAAAGAAGTGACGCCAACTTCCCATGACACTTTTTGTCATTATTGGTGTGCCAGGACCTGTCACAGTTGAGTGCACTCAGTTTAGCTCAATGCTGATTGGCTATTATTTTATACTTTTTTTAAAGAATTATCAAGGGAGGCCAAATACTCACTGGCTTCCCATGCATTCCATGCTATGGGCGTCAACAATGTCATAATTTTGGATCCGACAGTATCAGATAGATGACCTACACATGGAGACAGAAGGGTGCTGTTTTGCTCTCAGATGCTTTCTCCGGTGAGGTACATTCGGTCTCTTGCAAATTTTGCTGATGACACAATCGCACTCCACACTGCCCTTTCCTACCTGGACAAAAGGAACCCCTAGGTGAGAATGCTATTTGTTGACTGCAGGTCACGTTCAACACCATAATGCTCACGAAGCTCATCATTAAGTTAAGAACCCTGGGACTAAACACCTCCCTCTGCAACTGGATCCTAGACTTCCTGATGGAGTGCGTGCTTAGTTCCCTCCTGTACTCCCTGTTCACCCACGACTCCAACACCAAGTTTGCTGATAACATAATGGTGGTAGGCCTGATCACCAATGAAGAGACAGCCTATAGGGAGGAGGTCGGAGACCTGGCAACAACCTCTCCCTCAATGTGAGTAAGACAAAAGAGATGATCGTGGACTACAGGATAAGGAGGGCCAAACACGACCCCATTCACATCGATGGAGCTGTAGTGGAGCAAGTTGAGAGCTTCAAGTTCCTTGGTGTCCACATCACCAATAAACTATCATGGTCCAAGCACACCAAGACAGTCGTGAAGAGGGAACGACAAAACATTTTCACTCATTTAGGTTATAATCCACGTCCAGGTACAGTTGAAGTCAGAAGTTTACATACACCTTAGCCATACATTTATACTCAGTTTTTCACAATTCCTGACATTTAATCCTATTAAAAATTCCCTGTCTTAGGTCAGTTAGGATCACCTCTTTATTTTAAGAATGTGAAAAGTCAGAATAATAGTAGAGAGAATTATTCATTTCAGCTTGTATTTATTTAATCACATTCCCAGTGGGTCAGAAGTTTACATGCACTCAATTAGTATTTGAATTGTTTAACTTGGGTCAAACGTTTCAGGTAGCCTTCCACAAGCTTCCCACAATAAGTTGGGTAAATTTTGGCCCATTCCTCCTGACAGAGCTGTTCTGAGTCAGGTTTGTAGGCCTCCTTGCTCGCACACGCTTTTTCAGTTCTGCCCAAAAATATTCTATAGGATTGAGGTCAGGGCTTTGATGGCCACTCCAATACCTTGACTTTGTTGTCCTTAAGCCATTTTGCC
This sequence comes from Oncorhynchus masou masou, assembly GCF_036934945.1. NCBI lineage: Eukaryota > Metazoa > Chordata > Actinopteri > Salmoniformes > Salmonidae > Oncorhynchus > Oncorhynchus masou. The sequence goes on along the minus strand of NC_088226.1, from coordinate 17,959,689 downwards.
ACAACTTCGGAAGTAGTTAATAGTTTCTACACTGCTGCGTAGTCACTTGACCCCTACCTACATGTGCAAATTTACTTCGACCAACCTATACCTCCGCACATTGATTTGGTACCGGTGGTTCCTGTATATAGCCTCATTATTGGTATTTTATTTTTTTTACTTTAGATAGTAAATATGTTAACTCTATTTTTCTTAACTGCATTGTCGGTTAAGGGCTTGTAAGTAAGCATTTAACTGTAAGGTCTACACCTGTTGGATTTTTTTTCTTGGATTGTTTTGGGAAGCCTGACTTCCCTTGGCATCCATGAATACATGCCACTGTCCACGTTCACCTGACTCTTCATTGCCAAAATAATTTGTCGCCGTTTACAGAAGGTTGTCCAAACATATATAAAGAAATTATCTCGTATGTATACATTTTTTAGATAGTATACACTGCTCCCACATGCTATAAACCTGCACCACAACAGTGGAACATTTCAGATTTGAAATATGAGATGCACATCCCACACACTCTTTCTCTCCTTACACACCTCCAGGACCCTTTTGGGGAGAAGAGGGGTCGCTTTGACTACCAGGGCCTACTGGCACGCCTGAGCATCACCCAGAGGCGCATTCGAGAGAAGTGCCCACCGGAGGACAATGATGACCACTCAGACTCTGACACCAGCTCCTCAGGCACGGACCCAGATAGCCAGGGCAGCTCCCAGCCTTAGTCACCAGATGGCGCCACGCTACCTTTTTCAGTCTCCCCCTTTCTGTTTTTGCAAGATGGTTTTGGCTCAAGTGAGATGTTGAGGGGAAAGGCCTGATTTCAGGAAGCACTTATGATACAAAGGCAGGGGATAGCTTAATGTCTGTTTTGATTGGTTCTCTCACCCCCCCCCAATGACTGCCTTTTAATTTGTTTCCCCCAGCTGTTGTACGTTAACAATGCCAGTCTACACTTAGATGGTGTTAGGAGTTTGGCTTGTAGAAATGGACACTGTTTCTTTGAAAGCAATTTGTCATAGATTCTGCCTTTTTGTCTTTGTTTTCCCATGCCCGATTGCATTAGGAAGAAGAGGTGACATCTAAGATTGACCATTCTCAATATTCAGTCTGTATAACCACATCAGTCATCTTAATCAAATCACCAAACTTCTATTCATACACACACCTCAGACTATCCACTTCTAAAGTCCCATTGTCTCATGTTCTTTCCTTAATCTGAACAGTACTTAATAAAATTATGAACCAAGTCATAATTACATTATGAATTCATAATGAATTGCATTAGTAAAAATAAAAAACACCTCCAGTAATGACTAGTACAAAATATGTACAGTTGCGGCCACATATATTGGCACCTTTGCACTTTACAATGGAACAGATTGTAATATTTATTATTTTCAAAACTGGTTGGATAGCTATTTTTACCCTATAGGCACTTTCAACTTAAGACAAGTGAGGAAAAATTACACAATCACTTGCCTCTAACCAAATTTTGTTTTGAATTTTCAATAATGCAATCCAGGCCATATTTGACTTTAAAAAAAAATCTACATTGCAGTTTCATAACATTTCTCGGTCCTTTGCAGATACAATTACGTAAGGTTTTTTTTTCTCTACTTATTTGTGAAGAAATAGTGAATCGTTCGAGGGTGCCAATATATCTAATGTATATATGCACAGCGAGAGAGTTTATTGTGGTCTATGGGGAGTTTCTTTAAATTTTCCATTGACTGACTGCTAAAGCCTGCATGGAAAGTTTTTTTTTTTTTTTTTCTCTGTCTGCATGAAAACAAATCTCAATGTTTGATGTTCATGATTATCATTGAGCTGTATGTAGTGTTGTGGATTTTACCTTCAAGAGATGTTTTTCTTCTCTGATGCTAAAATGCTGGTAGAGTCTAATAGGGATCCTAATATCTCCATTTAAGCTAAATGGCGGAGTCTATGGACATTAGGTTGGGGGTCACTACAAAACGTTTAGAAAGCCGAATTTGTCATTTGACCTGTCCCATTTAACCAATGCCACGTTTTCTGTTTTTCATTGAAGGCAGTGGACTGGTGCCTCTTCAGCTCTATATAGCGGAGTCAGCCGGTACCAAACAGGCACAGACCTGTTTGTTAGATCTCCACGGTGTCACCTTTTCAGTCATCTGAAAGCCACCACCAGGATTTTCAAACGAGCCACGGGAAATGTTTTATGATGGTAACATAAATACCAGACACCTGCTTTGATGCCGTGACAACTTTCATTCATTGAGAGTTTTCGCCTGCGATGGGTTTCTGTAGATTGGTTTGTAGAATGATTTTATGTTGGTTTGGCCGTTTTTAAGCGCTAAATGTTCTACATTGGCTTACATATATGGTGTCAGAGGTGCGTTCCACATGTTGAAACAGTCTTAAGATACAAGTTCAATATAAACCTAACCTGGCAGTAACACTGACAACACAAACTTCAAATGGACTTCAAGTGATCGAGGATTTTTTTTTTTTTAAGTATGAGAAACCGTATGACCCGTTCTAAACAGTGGTCTTGTCTGCTGTTACAGGGGTCAATCTTATTTTTTCATATTGATGTGAAGTTCTTATTCTTGCTTTGAAAGACGTTAAGCCTTATTGAGACTTCTTCCCGAGCCACAATTGTTTTCAGTCTCTGAATTGTCCCCCTTCAAAGTGTTACAAAACATTGCCTATCAGTCTGGGCAGCTCACCAATTACCTCTCGTGAGGCCTCAGCGGCTGTTCAGCGGATAGGGGGCTAAACACCTCTACCGTGTCACTTGGTTTGTAGTCCTGTCTAGCAAGATGCAACAAATAATTATACTGTCTTCAGTCTTTATTGCATTTTGGAACTACCCACTCAGGATACAACAAAACCTCTTGCTTTGTAATTGCCTGTCTGGACCACAATCTGTCTAATTAAGGAGACCAGCTCCAATGCAGAGTGGCACCCAAACAGGACTGGACCACACCCTTCTTTTCCTTCTCATGGACATGTTTTTCTATTCCCTCCCATCTGGGTGCATTTCTGCTCACTTCTCTCAGTCGAGAGAGACTGGGACTTCCTCTCACAGGAAAAAATGTTGGATTCAATAGATCTAATGTTTGAGAGTACTGCTAACTTTGTTTGCAAAGTTTGAAAAAAAAAATGTTTAAAATGTATGACTCTACTGCAAATGAAAATATTAAAGCAAAGATACTACTGGCCAGCTCCACTGCAAAGGATTAGGTGTGAGATGCTCAATGTAGCGACCAGTCAGTTTGAAGCCTTGTTATGGTTTGGTGTGTATATTCCTGTAGCATTCTGATGTGACCCGTCTAGTGTGTCCCTTGTCTGATGGTTTATTTTGGGTTTGTGCCCCCGACCCAGAGATTCAAACTGAATCGCTTTTATTAAGGCATCTTCAATCCATAATGATATGGATTTCCATGTAGATGTTTTCAGGAAGTGACTTATGTAAAGCGTAGAAACTTCTAGAATAAATGTTGGCCATGACATAGTAAAAGGATATAATAATTACAAATGGGGTTACCTTATCTGTCATTCATCTCAATGAGATAAGTAACATTTGTATTGAGTCCCATTGCGTTAGATGTCTCATAGTATGTCCGACCTTCAATCTATGTAATTTCTTATGAGATGAGTGTGACACTAATATACTGCACCTTTTCCCCAAGATTGAATTTAGGACTTGGGATGGTGTAGAGTAGACTACATTGCTTCTTAGATGGCTACCAGCAATGTATAGGGCTGCTAAACCTAGCTGCCACAGAGCTGCTGCTCTACGACAGGGTTTCCCCGAACTGTCTCACCCCCCCCCACCCCCTTGTGGTGCACATTTTGGTTTTTGCCCCAGCACTACACAGCTGATTCAAATAACCAACTCATCAAGCTTTGATTATTTGAATTAGCTGTGTATTGCTATGGCAAAAAAATTAAACGTGCACCCAAGGGGTGGCCCCCAGGACGGAGTCTGGGAAATCCTGCTCTACAGTACATTCCCACAGGGGCGTTCAACACTCTAATGGCCATTCATTCTGTCTCAGTCAATGGTAAGTGAATGGTTTACATTTTTGAGTTGACAAGATGTGGGACCCATTTTAGGCCTTGACCCAACGTTCCAGGCCAAGGCATTAGTCCCAAAACTTTGACTGCCACGTTTATGCAAGACTATTTTCATCTGATTTAATTTCTGTTTTCATTATATTGTATATGTAAAAAAAATACTAATAAAATATACAAATGGCTATTTTGATCTGTGGCATTCTGTTTCAGTGCAAGTGTTATTATTATTAATAGTGACAATTTTATATGCATTCAGTTGAGGGCTTCAGTCCAGCCACTGTTGCGTTGGTAATACCAAGGAGGACTACAAGTCCCGTAAGCCCCATATGTAGTCAGTTCTGAAATTGTTGCTTTTTGTGGTCAATTAACAATTTCTTTGTGGATTTTGATGTGTGCTTGGGGTTATTGTCTTTGCTGGAAGATCCACTTGAGGCCAAGTTTCAGCAACCTTGCCTGGCTACCCAACCACATTGCTGTGAGAACACCTAGCCACACCCACAAACGTTTCACGATCATAGAGCAGCGGAAGAATTCACTTTGAGTCGTCCATCAAGAGGCAACCAGGTTTTTGGCTACAATGTCCTGGCACTGGGTAAAGTTCACGATGCAGTTGACCATAAGGGCCCCAGGACCAGTGAAAGCAAAATAGCCCCATAACATCAAAGATCCACCACCATATTTTACAGTAGGTATGTGGTTCTTTTCTGCTTATGCATTTCGTCACCAAACCCACCACTGGTGTCGGTGGTCAAAGAGCTTCTTTTTCCTGTCATCTGACTGGTCCCAATCCAAGTGCCAATGCCATTTAGCAAACTCCGACCCCCTGAATGAGACATGAGTCCCCCTAAATGCAACAAAGTCAAACTTTGGGGAGGTCTCTAAATAATGAATGCTAATTTAACCATTCTCCTATTTGTTAAAATATAACTTGTACTGCGACAGTGGTAAATATTAAAATAAATGCTCATTCCAAATTAAATTAACATCCCCACCTCTGTGTCATGGTTCAAACCATTTTTTCCCCCATGTGGCTGCACCAAGGACAGTCCTGTATCTCAGCCCCTTTTCAGGTGTCCCAACTTTTATTTTTACAAAAAATGTCGTCCTGTCAGCAAGACAAATCAATTAAATCAGGGTGCAAGAGTGAAGACCCAATGACAATTGCTGAATGTCATTACACTTTTTGTTTGACAGTAAGATTGGTTGTGTTCACTCCAAATAAAAAGGTGCTGGTTCAAATCCCCGAGCCAGCAAGGTGGATGAATCTGCCGTTCTGCCCTTGACAAGGCAGTTAACCCCCAACAACAATTTCTCCCCAGGCGCCGATGACTTGGATGTCAATTAAGGAATCCCCCCCCCACATCTCTCTGATTCAGAGGGATTGGGTTAAATGTGGAAGACACATTTCGGTTGAATGCATTTAGTTGTGCAACTGACTAGGTATCCTCCAATTGTAGGAGGTACTTTGAATTGAAAAACATTGAGACCCCCCCCCTGAATGTCACGGTATAGTTCGCACTCTGCACGCACACCAGTGGTGAGCTTGGCATCAATAAGGATGCATAAGCAGAAAAGAACCCCATACCTGCTGTAAAATATGGTGGTGGATCTTTGATGTTTTGAGGCTATTTTGTCTCCACTGGTCCTGGGGCCCTTGTTATGGTCAACGGCATCATGAACTTTACCCAGTACCACGACATTTTAGCTAAAAAGCTTGAACACCATTGAAAACTTGTGGTTTTAACTGAACATGGACTATAAGTAGATATCAATGACCTGGAACGATTCTGTATGGAAGAATGGTCCCAATGTGTTCTCCATTTTTTTTAAAGATTCAGTGCCGTTATCCTTGCAAGGTGAGGTATTGAAAACATGGGTGACAATCATTTTGATCCTATCTTTTTGAGAGACAAAAGTATTACTTGTTAAACATCTCTTTATCTGAGCAATTGTATTAGTATAAAATAAAATACAAATTTGGGCATACAAAATACAGTTGCTCAGTATTTGTATAATTTATTTTATGCAGTCTTTTTTTGTTAATCTTTATTAAGGGTGCCAATCATTTTGTCCCCCCCAGTTTTATGATTGAAATGAGATACAAAACGAGCTCCGGTGTGCTTTAGGACCATGCAGATAGCTCCAAGCGGTATGCTGTTTGGAGTGTTTATCAGACTGGATAAAATAACTTCTAAATCCAAAGTTGTGCCTCTCTTTAACTTCAGTCTGTATATCAATACACAGGAATTACATTAATCTATGCTACATGTGAGACTTGACGAAAATGAGAGCATTCCATCATGTGAGATAAGGGACTACTGGAGAAATGTTGGCTATTCTGAGGGTAGCCTGCTTTGGACTACGTAAAATAACGTTTTATGGATACATTATTTTCTTTCTTAGACTTTGGACAATGTTGTGTGCTTTATCAGGCACAGTCAGTAAGGCTTTCATCTGTTAGAGTTTCACAGATTTTATTGATTGAATTTATTGATTATTTCTAATTATGTTTTTCTTTTCTCATTTGTAGTTATGTTAACAGTTTAAAAGAGGATTAAAACATTGAATTCAGGACCAAAAAAAAGACCATTGATCTTAACTATTGATGAAACCATATAGAAAGCCACAACTTCATGATGAAACATTTGTGATTGATAGACTAGTACATTAGTTGATGACAGCTTAATGTGAGACAGTCATTTTCTCCAGTTGTCTCCTCCACGAATAACATGTTGCTATTGTTCTATAGGCCTATTTAATTTATACATTTTTAAAACGACTTTTTGACATACGTTTTATACAGTATTCATCTTCAATCGTGATAATGTTGGATTAGTAAACGCTCCTTCTATCTGACGGACCAAATACCTTCATTCTATCGACCCTCCATCGCACACTGTCTATTATTGAGATGGGCGGGAGGCGCTTTCTTTCAACTCAACAGGTCGCTGCATCCCAACCGACAACAACATAGACAATTGGTATGAAATACAGTATATTGAAAGAATTGAGTCAATTTTGATACAGGGATCCAGTATGTTTTTATCATTTCGAAATTGTACAAGATTCAATATGATTCTGATGGGCTTCCAAAGCATAACTTCGAGGTCGCGCCATACTGTTCCTTGTTTTTTCGAAGTAGTAACTGATCAAGTCTCTTGAGTTTTGTTTTATAATTATTAATATGGCATGTGTGTTGAATTTCAAACGGAATATACTCTGCAAACATGAATTGTTAAGTTAGTAGGCAGTCTTGACACCATTTCAGATGTCTATTGTAGTATATTATTTGTATCCTATTATTTATATTTTTATCATTATAATTACTACACAATTTATACAATAGAAAATCAAAGAAAACAAAGGTGTATTCAATGACATGTTCACACTTACACCTGGAAATCTATTTCATGTCATGTTTCCCTTGTGATGGTCTGATTCGTTTAAGATGAGCGTTGATTTGTAATTATATGCCTTTTCGATAGCTTTTCGTTTGTGCTTTCAATAGAACTGTTGATGAGAAATTTGAAGAATTGTTCTATCGTTCCAAAACACAAGTTAACAATTTTATAACACAATAATTAACGATGACTCAAAAAATATGTTATGTGATAGCTTCTAATAAATTGAATACATTTCAAATACAAAAGGGATTTAACCAGATAGTTCACAACAGTTAATTATTAAATTTGTTGTGAAATATTCCCGTGGAAGTAAGCTAACATCATTGCAGTCAGCAGGCATGCCTCAAGTCATGTTTGATAAGAGATAAGCTACTTCGATATGCTGAAGAAATCATAGTTTGGCTTTAGCAAGCATATGGAACAATGTAGCCTATATGTGCATGTATTTTATATGTTTGATTTTATATTGTTTGGTAGGCTATTGTATTTAAAATGTTTACTTCGCTGCAGTAGCCTGCATTCAGTATAAAAAAAACCATCTTCATTTGATAATAAAGTTCAGTATTCTATGATGATTTGATAATTTCCCTTACAGACCTATTAACGGATTACTGTTTAATGAGGGATAATACAACATAAAAATAATGTTCATGGTGGGTTATGTTTTGAGTTGAGGAAAAACATTATACATTTTAACCATTTTAGTTCATTTATGTGCACATGCAATGCGTTATCTCAGCGTGTCCACTTGGTGGGGGTAGCTACGAGCAGAACAATCTTGGTGGGTGACACGTCTAGGACCACCTCTTAATCGATCATTCTTCTGAACACAGAACTGTTTATGTTCTTAAAGATCTTCTGTAGCAATTGATTAATGATTGGAATATCGGGCAGATTTGCTGATATTGCTAGATAATATGACAAACAAACAATAGATTATGGGATAATGAAGTAGCAAACAAAATCACATGCACTAAAATTCCAAATCAAAACTATTTGTGATTTTCAAATAAATATTTAAGCCATTTGTGTTTTGAGCAAGGCAAGTTCATAATTGATTGAAAGTGGCTATTGCAATTAGGCTACCGAAAACTTGGGGATATTGAAAAAATAACTGAACACCGTTTATTTATTTTCACATTCGTTCAAGGAATAACTCAGAATCCTCTTCAGTGTTTTTTTTTGTTCCTGTTGGCGCTTTTCTCGTCGGAAATAACTTTGCCCTCTTCTCTCTCTCTTTCCCTCGCTCTCCCTCTTTCTCTCTCTCTCTCTTTCCCTCTCTCTCTCTCTCTCTTTCCCTCGCTCTCCCTATTTCTCTCTCTCCTTTCCCTCGGTCTCCCTCTTTCTCTCTCTCCTTTCCCTCGCTCTCCCTCTTTCTCTCTCTCCTTTCCCTCGCTCTCCCTCTCTCTCTCTCTCGCTCCATTTTGAGCATTGACTGAAACAACAGAAACTATCGTATCAGAGAACGACACATGAGAAATTTCTGAACAAGTCAATGGTAAGAATTACTAAGATTTTCAATAAGTAAATTTTTTAACGTTTTTATTTACTTCGGTTTCGTAGCCGTTGACTTAATATGAACAAACCTAGTAATTTCTACCTTGTCCTTCTACCTAAAATATCATATAACAATGTTTTGATCACTGACTAATATCTCTCATAGGGAATACAATAACCTCAAATTATGTTTTGATATATATAAATTGTGTAAGAATATATTTGGTGAATAGTAATAAGTCTCTAACATGATTCTTTTGAGTACAATTCAATTACAAAATACATCCCTTAATGTTACTAAAAACGTGTTTAGTAACTGTTCATCTGCCAAAGTTGTCTTTGTTTCTGTAATGAACAGAATTATGAAGTATCATAAATAAGTCTTTGTTTTTCTGTATCGTTGTTATAAACATGGATCAAATTGACTGAAATGGTTATAGAGTTTTGAACTGTTTTTACTGTCATGAAATTGAGGTTGAATTAAACCTTTTCACAAATATTTAGTTGTAAATCTTTTAAAGCATGAAACTTTATAACCTTCATAATGTTGTTGTTGTTATTGTTGTTCAACTTCTGTCTGAATTTACTGTGAACTTCTGGACTTATTTTCCTAAATATGTGCCTTGCAAAATATATATATTTTTATGTTTTAGTTCCACAAATGCTGTATCAAGTAAGACACACTTTTGAATAAGGATGTTTATACACCCACACCTGTTTCAGGCTTATTGAAGAACAGGAATGTAATACCCTTTTAGCCATAACTACTCTGTAACATTACAAGTTTGGTTCCAGACTTTAAAGCTGATGTTTTAATACTTTTTAGACAAGCATCCTCACTTCCAGTTTGATTTGACATTCAATTTGGAGAAAAAAATGCCATGTACTAAATCTGGCCACATTCTCACTTAACACTGTAATTCTCTAAATGGGTAGAAACGTAAGTCACCATGGAAATTTAAACTGCACAAAAAAATGTTGCCGAAAGCAGACTACCATGTATTCTTATTACATGCATGTAGCCAACCTTCACATTAGGAAGTGTGTAGTACCACACAACCTCAGAAGTAAGGGTGACTGACAACCAGAGGGAAAACACAAACAAGAAACAACACTTAACAAACAGCACCCTGACCCATTGATATCCTATACAAGCCTCTGAAAAGGTAGCACACTTTAGGACTCTAACAAGTCGTACTGTCCCCTGAGATAAGTAAATCTGGAATAGGATGGGGGTCCTCAATCAAACAGATGACGTAATATAGCTGCAGATGCATCCCAAATGGCACCTTATTCCCTTTATAGTGCACTACTTTTGGCCAGGACCCATATGGCTTTGATCAGAAATAGTGCATTATGTGGGAATATTTGGGTCATAGCCAAAGACTGACGCCCACTGAGAATGATAAACATCATCATTACCTTACGCAGAATGAACCAATTCACAGACATAAACCTGATGTGTATAGTCAAGCATTGTCTAAACTACCTTTGGAATCCTTACATACTATAGTAGTATGTATCTGTTGTAGATGACAGTGTATATGAATATCCAGGGTCACAATGCCAGTAAGATGGTATGAATTAAGTTTTCTTTATATCTTAGGATATTTTGGCTGTGTAGGCTATGTTAGCACGCAAACATTCCATCTCCAGTCAGTCAACCTCTACTGGTATCATAAAGAGCCATCACTGTGATGGTACATATGGCACATTCTCATTGGATGTTTCATGTATCTTCTCCAAAGGTGAAAACGATAAATACAAGATGATGTGTTCTGTGACAATATTGGATAGATGCTGAACCAATATGTTTTCCCCTCAGGTGTTCCGCCTAAATCGCACACAATACTTTACATTCTAAAATGTAATACCATGTTTGCAGTATGCCACTTCCCTTCCGGCTCTTGATTGTGTCTTGCATGTCAACATGGTGTCCCTCTTGGCTATTTACAATAACGCTTCACTTACTACATGTCTCTTCTTCTAGGTATCAATCTCTTGTTACGATTATGCCACGAAAACAAGTGTAGTGTAGAACACACTCTAAAGACAAACTGACAAACCGTTTTGGGCGGCCGTCCGGTACTGCCTCTTAGGTAGAGCAGCAGCAGCGTAGCCTCGTGTCCTTGTTGGCATGCAGTCTCATCTTCATTGAGAAAATTGCATTTGAATTCTCTTGAGCTGTGTTTTTTTCTCAACTAATTTGATCAATGATCAGTAGACGGTTCATCAACTGCAGCTGTTTTTTGTGGAAATACATGACAGATGTTATTATTACCACTATTACTATACTGGAATTGCTTCTAACTAAACTATCCTATCTTTATCACATCTTCTTTCCATTTATTTTCATTAACTACCAAGATCACCTCGTGTTTTGATGCCTCTAAAAATTGTACTTTGAACCGTTTTATGCAGAGGCTATGCAGTGGTGGGAAAAGTACTCAATTGTCCTACTTGAGTAAAAGTAAAGATACCTTACTAGAAAATGACAAGTAAAAATTAAAGTCACCCAGTAAAATACTACTTGAGTAAAAGTATAAACAATCTGGTTTTAAATGTACTTAAGTACAGTGATGGAAAAAGTACTCAATAGTCATACTTTTTTCTATTAACGGACAGCCAGGGACACACATTCCAACACTCAGACATGTCTAGTAAGTCCGCCAGATCAGAGGCAGTAGGAATGACATGTTATATTAATAGGTGTGTCAATTGGACCATATTGCTGTCCTGCCAGAGCATTTGTAATGTAATGAGTACTTTAGGGTGTCAGGGAATATGTATGGGAGTATAAAGTACATATTTTCTTTAGGAATGTAGTCGAGTACAAGTAAAATATAAATAGTAAAGTACAGATACCCCAAAATACTACTTAAGAAGTACTTTAAAGTATTTTTCCTTAAGTACTTTACACCACTGAGGTTATGTTATGTGAGCCCAAAGGTTTATGCTGTAGCTTATGAATCTACATTTTCATTAAATGTAACAAGAAAAAGAGAGGACATCTTGGTAAATATAGTATCAGCAACATCATTGAATAGAAACATAATTCAATAGAAACATTCTTACTCATGTACCATGCAGCCATTATACCAGTGTAAGAGGGAACTCGGTAAGACTTTGTACGATTGCTGAACATACAACCTTCCTCGTTGCTGACCCACTGCGTATGTTTCATGCAGCTTAGGTTTTAGTATCCTACTTAGATGTCTGTATATCTCAGATATAAAATGGAGAATACAGAGAAATCAGAAAAGGGTCCATAGAAAGTGGTTGAGAGGACATCGCTTTGCAAGACAGGTGGAGTGACAAGGATACAGTTAGTTCAAACTCAAAAGAAACTAGCTACCATGTTAGATCTATACAGTTTAACTTTCTTTCATCGCCTTTCATCGCCTTTGATCCATCAAAGTACTCCTTACAAATATGTTGTGTGTTAGGCAGTGTAACTTGGAAATGGGAGTCTCGCCCTTTTTTAATTCAACAATATTACGTTTGTGTCACAGGGATTTCCATGGTATTTTGAGGGTATTCCACCTAATCATTCCATGGTATTTTGAGGGTATTCCACCTAATCATTCCATGGTATTTTGAGGGTATTCCACCTAATCATTCCATGGTATTTTGAGGGTATTCCACCTAATCATTCCATGGTATTTTGAGGGTATTCCACCTAATCATTCCATGGTATTTTTAGGATAGTACACCTAATCATTCCATGGTATTTTTAGGATACTACACCTAATCATTCCATGGTATTTTGACGGTATAGCAGCCAACCTAACTAATGGCTCAATTTATAAATGCAGTTTGGTATTACATCACCAGTGTTTACTAGGTTTTTCCCATCATGCAAAAAGTGGTGAGACACCATTCTTCTAGTTTTGCATTCCCACCCAATTTAACCTCTGCTTATCCTAACCTCTTGACCTCCTTCTTTGCACCTCCCCCCAAAACATACATACACACAACCACCACTACCAGTGAAGAAGGGGAGTTGAGCTGATTTGGTGAAAGTCAAAGTAGGAAGTGGGTGTTTTTTCTGTTTTGCACAGCACGTCCATAACTCTCCCATCTGCATAGCTTTTAACCCACAATGTGAACAGCAACCCACACAACACCCTTTAAACCCCATATATATATATATATACAAAATATTTAAGCTTCATTGTTACATAGGTGCAGCTTGGGTATTCGAACCAGCTACCTTTCAGTTACTGGCCCAACCTTCTAACTGCTAGGCTACCTGCTGCTGTTACACAGACAGTCATGTTGCTGGTAGACCAGTGAAATAGCAGTGAAGAGGAATGAGGCTTTGGAACACCCAACAATGGATGCCCTTATGATGTTCCATCAGGCATTAACTGACATGACTGTTATTGTATGTAGAAAAACGTTTTATTGGGGTGCCAGAGTTAGTAATTGACCGTGCATCGCACTGATTGAACAGCATTCACTGTTACCTCGATAACAAATTTATCGTCAGTGTCCCGCTCACTCATATAGCAGCAGAGAGATGGTTGAAAAGCACAAAGAGGGGATTCTGTACAGCAAAAGCACTGGTACTCCTGTATCCTAGATGCCGTCTCCTGCCGTTGTGCACTTGAGCAAGGCACTTACTCCCTTAATTACTCCAGGGGTGTTGTACTATGGCTGACCCTCTGCTTTAACCTCGCCACCCTGTTTGTGTACGCTATGGGTGTCTTTCGGAGGGGTTGGGATAAAGTAGAACACACATATTTTTGTTGAACATTCGTGGACAATGGACAATAAAATTATCTTGATTTGCAATATGTTGGCTGCACCATCCAGAGGGTCTTGAATAGCTGCATCACCGCTTGGTATGGCAACTGCTTGGCATCCAAAAAAAGCAATGTTTGGTAAAAATGAGGTATGTGAATGATGGTCATGCTAAGGCAAGCAAGTTTTGGAGGGAATTAAGTGGCTACAATTTTGTAGTTATTTAATTTAACGTTTTTCCATTTAATTAACAGGTATTGTCGTCCCCCCCCCCAAAGATTAGTGTGTTAAACTTTATTTTATACATTTTATTTTGACATTTTTTAGTAATTAACTCTTAAAAGCTACAGTCTGGAATCAAAACATTGAAACAAAATACCATTGCACATCTTACTATTAATATCCTCACTATGATGAGGTTTTGATGTAAGGGGGGCAATCCAATGTTAGCCCCAACCCACTTGCCTTAACTATTACTGGTTTATTAAAAGCGAATTACAATTTTTATCTCAAAACAAGTGGATTATTTATATTTAAGCTTCCCTAATTGTATGTCTAAAATATATATATATATATATATATATATATATATATATATATATATATATATATATATATATATAATATATAATATTCATAATTTAGATTTAATTTAATTTAAAAATTTTCTAAATTAACTTTTTTCTAAATGATGAATATTAGATCAAATTACCTCCGAATTTCCAACAGACCCAACAAAAATTATTATAATCATTTTCCTCAGAATCGTTTCGTTAGGATGGCTTACATTTTTGGGATGAAACAGATCATATTTTTAGTTAAGCAACAGTAGTGGCAGCCAGGTAAAGTGAAAAATAGACAACAAAGTGGTTTCTGTGAGAATTATAGGGCTGGGGGCATCTACCCCGGGGGGTTAGTTATCCCACGTTTACCCTACATATTACCTCAATTATCTCAACTACCTCCTACCCTTGCAAATTGACTCGGTGCCGGGACTGCTTGTATATAGCCTCGTTATTGTTATTTAATTGTTTGCAACCTTTTCTTTTTTTAATTACTTTTTAACTGCGTCATTGGGAAAGCGCTCGTAAGTAAGCATTTCACTGTAATGTCTACACCTGTTGGCACACGTGAAAAATAAAATTTGTTTTGATGATGAAGTTATCAGAACCTCATTTGTTTCATTAAGTTATCAAACTTTTTAGCTGGGTTCAATGTATTCCATTACCAGTGTGTGTTTTACATACCAGTGATCCCATACATCTTAATTAGAGCCATCAGAAAAATGATACTGCAGCAACAGGAAATGTGAATTATTATGTTGATTATAATCAATGGACATTTTTATAGCGGTTAATACATTTTTCTTAAGGGAAAATCAAGTTTGAAATTTCAGAGGAAATTACAGACTTCAGAAGCCGTTTTTAACCTCAAATACACAACACATTTTAAATTGCCTGCATTGCAGGAAAGTTTTCCTGCAACAGATTGATCAAATTAAGATCCTACATCTGTACATACCAGTTCCCTATCATGCACAGTTGTGTGTGGGTCTCCATAATACCTGCATTTATCGTTTTAGTGAGTGCATGAGACATAAGCAAAAAAACATTACTTTGCAACCTTTCCATTTAGACCATTAAAAGTAGTTTGAGTTATTTATTTTGTTGTCCTCTGGGTTTTTTTCTGCAATTTATGTTAAGTGTCTTGTGATTTGACCTAATGTAGCAACCTCCTGGGTTACAACTTCAATTCCCTAGTGACTAAGACTTCCACATTGTACCAGACTGAATAACCCGTTAACATTAAGTTAACTCAGCAAAAAAAAGACACGTCCCCTCACAGTCAACTGCATTTATTTTCAGCAAACTTAACATTAAATATTTGTATGAACATGACAAGATTCAACAACTGAGACAGAAACTGAACAATTTCCACAGACATGTGACTAACAGAAATTGAATAATGTGTCCCTGAACAAAGGTGGGGGGGGGGTGAAAATCAAAAGTAACAGTCAGTATCTGGTGTGGCCACCAGCTGCATTAAGTACTGCAGTGCATCTCCTCATGGACTGCACCAGATTTGCCAGTTCTTGCTGTGAGATGTTACCCCACTCTTCCACCAAGGCACCTGCAAGTTCCCGGACAAATTCTGGTGGGAATGGCCCTAGCCCTCACCCTCCGATCCAACAAGTCCCAGACGTGCTCAATGGGATTGAGATCCGGGCTCTTCGCTGGCCATGGCAGAACAATGACATTCCTGTCTTGCAGGAAATCACGCACAGAACGAGCAGTATGGCTGGTGACATTGTCATGCTGGAGGGTCATGTCAGGATGAGCCTGCAGGAAGGGTACCACATGAGGGAGGAGGATGTCTTCCCTGTAACATACAGCATTGAGATTGCCTGCAATGACAACAAGCTCAGTCCGATGATGCTGTGACACACCGCCACAGACCATGACGGACCCTCCACCTCCAAATCAATCCTGCTCCAGAGTACAGGCCTCGGTGTAACGATCATTCCTTTGACGATAAACGCAAATCTGACAATCAGCTCTGGTGAGACAAAACCGTGACTCGTCAGTGAAGAGCACTTTTTGCCAGTCATGTCTGGTCCAGCGGCCGTGGGTTTGTGCCCATAGGCGACATTGTTGCCGGTGATGGCTGGTGAGGACTTGCCTTACAACAGGCCTAAAAGCCCTCAGTCCAGCCTCTATCAGCCTATTGCGGACAGTCTGAGCACTGATGGTGGGATTGTGCATTCCTGGTGTAACTCGGGCAGTTGTTGTTGCCATCCTGTACCTGTCCCGCAGATGTGATGTTCGGATGTACCGATCCTGAGCAGGTGTTGTTACACATGGTCTGCCACATGTTTTTCAGAGTCAGTAGAAAGGCCTCTTTAGTGTCCTAAGTTTTCATAACCTTAATTGCCTACAATCTGTAAGCTGTTAGTGTCTTAACGACCGTTCCACAGGTGCATGTTCATTAATTGTTTATGGTTCATTGAACAAGCATGGGAAACAGTGTTTAAATCCTTTACAATGAAGATATGTGAAGTTATTTGGATTTTTACGAATAATCTTTGAAAGACAGGGTCCTGAAAAAAGGACGTTTCTTTTTTCGCTGAGTTTATAAGAGTATAGGAACCACTGAACCAATTAAGCTTTGACCAGGCAGTCTGTTCTAGAATTTAAATTATTTTTGCACCCTACAAATCACATCAATGATACAACACCAAACATACGGGTTGACTCAATATTTAGTGACATCAACCATTTGTTTTTTTTGAGTGACTGGTGCCATTGTTCATAGCTTTCAACATAAACAGTGCATGTACTAGGCTGTGGCAGTTCCTCCTTACATTAGTCTTTGTGAATCTTTTTTAATCTGGTGTGAAGTACTCATTATCAACTCAATTATCCCAATGTGTTCATTATTCTATTGTTTTGTGCATTATTGTATGTATTGTAAGTGTTTGCCTAGGTTGTTTTTCTAATGTTATGGTATGTTTTGGCCATATGCACTTTCAAAATATATGTTCCTTTTGTCTTTTACAGTTTTTTTTATCTTAAACTGACTTTCATTATGTGCATTTGTGTGTTTGTAAAACGTTTTTTAAAAGATAACAATCAAAAGTTTGGACACCTACTCATTCAAGGGTTTTTCTTTATTTTTTACGTTGAAACACACATGGAATCAAGTAGTAACCAAAAAAGTGGTAAACAAATTAAAATATATTTTTGATTTTAGCCACCCTTTGCCTTGATGACAGCTTTGCACACTCTTGGCATTCTCTCAACCAGCTTCACCTGGAATGCGTTTCCAACAGTCTTGAAGGAGTTCCCACATATGCTGAGCACTTGTTGGCTGCTTTTCCTTCACTATGTGGTCCAACTCATTCTAAACCATCTCACTTGGGTTGAGGTCGGGTAATTGTGGAGGCCAGGTCATCTGATGCACCACTCCATCACTCTCCTTCTTGGTCAAATTGCCTTTACACAGCCTGGAGGTGTGTTTGGTCATTGTCCTGTTGAAAAACTAAGGATAGTCCCACTAAGCGCAAACCAGATGGGATGGCGTATCGCTGCAGAATGCTGTGGTAGCCATGATGGTTAAGTGTGCCTTGAATTCTAAATAAATCACTGACAGTGTCACCATTAAAGCACCCTCACACCATCACACCTCCTCCTTCATGCTTCACGGTGGGAACCACACATGCAGAAATCATCCGTTCACCTACTCTGCGTCTCACAAAGACATGGCGATTGGAACAAAAAATCTACAATTTGGATTCATCAGACCAAAGGACAGATTTCCACCAGTTTAATGTCCATTGCTTGTGTTTCTTGGCCCAAGCAAGTATCTTCTTCTTATTGGTGTTCTTTAGTAGTGGTTTCTTTGCAGCAATTTAACCATGAAGGCCTGATTCACACAGTCTCCTCTGAACAGTTGATGCTGAGATGTGTCTGTACATTTATTTGGGCTGCAATTTCTGAAGCTGGTAACAGTAATGAACTTATCATTTGCAGCAGAGGTAACTCTGGGTATTTCCTGTGGCGGTCCTCACAAGAGCCAATTTCATCATAGCGCTTGATGGTTTTCGCGACTGCACTTGAAGAAAGTTCTTTACATTTTCTGGATTGACTGACCATCATGTCTTAAAGTGGATGGGGCCACAGTGTCTCCTGACCCCTCCCGTCTCAGCCTCCAGTATTTATCCTGCAGTAGTTTATGTGTTGGGGGGCTAGGGTCAGTCTGTTATATCTGGAGTATTTCTCCTGTCTTATCCGGTGTCCTGTGTGAATTTAAGTATGCTCTCTTTTTAAGTCTCTCTTTCTTTCTCTCTCTCAGAGGACCTGAGCCCTAGGACCATGCCTCAGGGACTACCTGGCATGATGACTACTTGTTGTCCCCAGTCCACCTGGCCGTGCTGCTGCTCCAGTTTCAACTGTTCTGCCTGCGGCTATGGAACCCTGACCTGTTAACTGTGATTACTATTATTTGACCATGCTGGTCATTTATGAACATTTGAACATTTTGGCCATGTTCTTTTATAATCTCCACCCGGCACAGCCAGAAGAGGACTGGCCACCCCTCATAGCCTGGTTCCTCTCTAGGTATCTTCCTAGGTGTTGGTCTTTCTATGGAGTTTTTCCTAGCCACGTGCTTCTACACCTGCCTTGCCTGCTGTTTGGAGTTTTAGGCTGGGTTTCTGTACAGCACTTTGAAATATCAGCTGATGTAAGAAGGGCTATATAAATACATTTGATTTGATTTAAAGTAATGATGGACTGTAGTTTGTCTTTGCTTATTTGAGCTGTTCTTGCCATAATATGGACTTGGTATTTTACCAAGTAAGGCTATCTTCTGTATACCAACCCTACCTTTTCCAAACACACCCGATTGGTTCAAACACATTAAAAAGGAAAGAAATTCCACAAATCACATTTTAACAAGGCACAACTGTATTCAAGGTGACTACTGTCATCAAGGCAAAGGGTAGCAACTTTGAAGAAATATATTTTGATTTGTTTAACACTTTTTTTGGTTACTACATGATTCGGGGCAGCAGGGTAGCCTAGTGGTTAGAGCGTTGGACTAGCAACTGGAAGGTTGTTGGTTCAAATCCACCTAGCTGACAAGGTACAAATCTGTCGTTCTGCCCCTGAACAGGCAGTTAACCCACTGTTCCTAGGCTGTCATTGAAAATAAGAATTTGTTCTTAACTGACTTGCCTAGTAAAATAAAAAATAAATAAAAAAATCCATATGTGTTCTTTCATAGTTTTGATGCCTTCGCTATTATACTACAATGTAGACAATAGTCAAAATAAAGAAAACCCTTGAATGAGTAGGTGTGTCCAAACTTTTGACTGGTACTGTATATCATGTGATTACATGGAATTTCAAGTTCTTGGTATAATAACTATGTAAGTACACAGTACCTATTATTTGGGCTTACTAGTGGTTAATTTGAAACAGAACTTTGTCAGTATCCTTTCAGTACAATTCGGCCATTGTTCTATCTGCACTTACTGTGTGACGCTGAAGAGGTATAGGTTAAGGATTATGTTATTAATATTAAATAGGTTATAGAGTAGATGCATCTAAGAGAAACTTAGCATACTGTACGGTTTTGTCAAAATGTGTAATTCATTTTTTTAAACGTTTAATTAGCCTAAAAATAATTTTGTGATTGGTTCTCAAGCCCACGTCTTCGTATAGCATTAATTATTGTGATATTATTGCCATTTTAATTTTAATTAATACATCACAAATCAAGCGTTCCATAACACATGTGTTATAACGTGAGCTGTTGCCATGTGTTATGCATAATGAAATTGTTGGAAGATTTTGAGTTTTTAACCCTCCCTTTTAACCCTTTTAACCCTCTGTAGGCAAGGCATTTTACAACAAAGCGATACAATATGCCTATATGCCACGTTGAATACAGTATATGCTGCACTCTCAGTAGTTAACAAAATGCCTCAATGCAGATTCATTATCGTATAATTTATTCAAAGTTATGTTCTGTCTGCAGAGATAATTAAATGATTATATTAAACACACTTAACTCACTAAGTTCGTGACTGTTCATTATGAAGTACACGACTTTCGGTGGAGCACACTGTGCACACTGACTGCAGCAGAAGCTCTGCCATTTCCCCTTCCAATGAAAAGCTGCCCTTTGCGCTTTTGGGGCCTGCACCACTGGATCCTCCATTTTGAAAATTAAATCAGGGGATTGGGCGTATTTTGCCTGGTAGAGTTGTGTACATCATGTGCAGCGAGCTGTCAGTTCCCTAAAAGCCCTATACAGAAATATGATGAAAACTTGTAAGGCTTGCTATATGGCCAAAGAATAACCGTAAACCAATGAATCGTTGCTCCAGCGAGGCCTTCTAGTTTCAGGCGAATGCAACAATGTTACGAGTGAAACCATGAACCTAAACAATGATACAATGTAACAATTTCCTTCCACGCTCGGCAGTTTGTTACAATGTATCTTGCTTGACTGCTGTTGGCCTCGTTGCCCATGTCACAACCTTTGTTATAGACTTTCGAAAATGACTTGAAGTTCATGATTTTACATTCATGTAACATCCTCCTGACGACCAAATTCTTTATCACAATGCATATTCATTGGAGAGGCGGGATGACTTCAAGAGCTGGGCTGAAGAGAGAATGTCTTGACCAAATGGTATATGAGCTAAGAGCTGATATTAAACTAAGTAGACCACAACTCGCACACGTCCGACACAATAGTCATCCATTATGTTCCTATCCAAAATCTGCGAATGATTTATATATTTTTAAAGGACAAAACACACATCCGCATCTTGAAGGAAGTATCTCCTCACGGTGACTGATATTCAGCAGACATCAGACATGCCCAGCACACTCGCGCATGTGTGAGCTACGTATGCATAAAGCCTATACGCACACAGCACGGTGGCATAGCATGAAGGCTCGCTTCGTACACTCATCTGGTGAGCTACGCCGCCAGGAGGCTGGCCCTTTCTCTAGCTACTCCAATACCACGTGGTTTCCTCTTCGCAAACAAAAAAAATGTGAATTCGAGTCGGTTTAGAGGCGGTGCCATCGCCAGGCAGAAGGATCTGTGACAGTGCAGGGTACAACTCGAGGTTGAGGGGCAGAGAGAGGAAAACATTTCTCCCGATCCCGCCATACTTCTACCACTATTCCACCATAACCACCATCAAATTAATTCAAATTGATCCATTCTACATTGTGCGATTCATTCGCTTGGGTTGCTGCAGTCAAGGTTTCTCCACTTCAGTATTGGACTTAATCAGACTACAACATTACCATTACTTTAAACTTTTTTTCCTTTTTCTTTTTGATTTACTTTGAAAATAAATGTATTTCGTTTTCTTTTACTGCTTGTGGACATTTGCAAGTGTTTTCAACCTGTGATCATCCTGGGTAGATCTATCTCGTTGCGTTTTCAAAGAAAAAAAGTTTTGTTGCTCATATTTTTTCATTTCAATTGGAGGACCTCTATTTTTCAACATGAACAAGCTATACATTGGAAATCTCAATGAAAACGTGACTGCAGAGGACTTGGTTAAAACCTTTGATGACAACAAGATTCCATACTCTGGGCAGTTTCTTATGAAAACTGGCTACGCGTTTGTTGATTGTCCGGACGACCAATGGGCTATGAAAGCCATTGAAGCATTTTCCGGTAAGTAATTGAACGTAAATGATCACTTCAATAGCGTCGTACCTTTATGTAATTTAATTCAATGGGGAAACCACCTAGGTTCAAATATATAAGGGTTTGCCCACTCCCCTCACGCGTCCCAATCCTAATTGTCCAGTAGAAGACATGATAGAATTAAGAGACACTTCGTAGCAAATATGTTGCATTGGCCTATAATAATCGAGAAGAGGTTTATGAAGTGCTTAGCCGAACAACAAGATACTCAACTTTTACAAGGAGAGGGGGCCCATCACATAGGCCTACCTATTTGAATGAGAACATCAAGATATCCAGATTTCTCGAATCGTATTCTATTTTAGGTCTATTTACATACACTAAAGCGCAGTTTTGTCCTTGATATGATAGCCAAATGCCTATATTTCAGCCTTTTGGCCACACGTTTTTATTGTACTTACCGAAGCCTTGCTCTCTGGTGCCTTGTATGACTAGGTTCTGTGTACTCCATAGAGCTGTAGAATCAAATCTTACACCTCCCCCTTTTGGCGAAAAGGCCACTATAGCTAAGATAAAAATGCGTTATATGTGTAGTTTAAAAGCATATATCGACACTATTCTTTCATAGATTAATGGCTTTGATTGCCTTGACAATTACATTGCCAAATTACTTTCCCATTCTTCTCACAAGTCACGAACAGGCTTGATTTCCTTACATGTATCTTCATGGTTTCCTACATATGTAGCATGTGATGTATTCTATATAGCACGAAGGTCGCCATGCTGCTCGTGTGTTATGCCTGAAATAGATCACTAAGAACTCTAGGGCACGCAAATGTGCATCTTCAGCTTTTAATAAATGTTTGACAATGTCCTTTTCAAATGGACTATAAGTGTTCTGTTGTTCTCTATATGACATGAGGGACTGGGAAGAATGAGTTGTAAAAGATCAACAATATGTGGAAGTGAAATAGTAGTTGATGATTTAATTCACAACGCAATTGTTGAATGGCTTTCCATTTGAGCCAGGAGGGTAACTTCTTGCCCATCATATTTCAATGACAGGCCTATTGCGTTATTGGGCACTAACTACTTATCTTGAACATGCATTAGTGCATATTAGACAACATAAGACACAATTAAGCAACACACAACTCAGTCACATGGTAAATATTATTTATATATGGCAAATACATGCAATACACTGTCTACACTCTGAATGGAGGACATGGCCTCATTTTTTTCAACATAAACATTTATTTTACAGGTAAAGTGGAGCTCCATGGGAAGCATATTGAGGTCGAACACTCTGTCCCTAAGAAGCAAAGGTATTTAGCACCCTCCCCCAATAACACTTCAGTTGTTGCATCTGTTAATGTATGGATTTAGCTGGAGAAGGGACATGTTGCTATTTAAGTTAATGCACGCATTAGATGTCGAGTTATATGCCTGGTGTGTGGATGTAGTAGTAAGACTCGCAAATCTATTCTTTTAAGGAAGTTTTTGCATTTAGGCTACTCTTTAATTACATTGCTGTAAACGGTGTGGCCTACTCATGTGTGGAGTATGTGGTGTCGCGAGTCTTGTCTACGTATGCACTAAAAGCTACTCTTAAAACGAAAATGAAGGCTGTCCATTAATTACTGGGACACTTATTTGACACTGTGAAGGTAATATCGGTTGCAACGTCATCACTTAAATACCTCATGTTCATTTTCACCTCCGGAAGGCCTTGTCATAGGCATAGGCCTTCCTGTGTGCAGAATTATTTATTTATAAAAAAATGTGTAGGCCATAGCTACTTTTCACATCTACTTTAGTGGCATTAGGTACGTGGTTACGTTGTGTATGTTGGCACTATATTGTCATGCACAGCCTAGTGACAATTGAGTTGCTATGTCAATATGTGGGATTGAAATTTGTTTAAATCACGTTACGACAACAACTGAAACTTCAGTAATGTGTTGTATTGCGATTATTCGTTATGAAGAGCGAAGCCTTTTAATTGCGTTTTTGCTCTAATTGCACACGAACATTGTTTTGTTGTTGTCTGGGCGTTGTTTTATAATGTTGAATCTCCAATAAATTTGGTCTCTGGGTTAGAAATGTGAAAAATACTATTTCTGGTTATTAATCATGAGGTAGGCCTGTAGAAAATAAATTGTTATATGTGCATGCATAGGCTATGCCTATTCTTGCTCTGGTCTAATTAATATTTTGTCATTAAACATACGTGTATGTGGGTATGGCAGTAAACACATATTGTGCTGAAATGTAATGCAATACTCACATCAAGTCAATGGACATTTCGTCAAAAATAATTTGAGTAGCCTAGGTTATTTATCCTGTCTATACATGCTATATCAAAATGGGGATATTGAGCCCTCCCTCCATTACAGTTGACCCAGTTAAAAATATTACTAAATTTCAGCGTAGTTAAAAATAGTTTCAAACAAATATTCATTACCATTAACCTTTTAACACATGCAGTTTATTTGAAATTATTCGTCTACGAAAGTACGTGTTTGAGATTAGGGTGTAACAGTTTGAGGTTAGGCTAAGAGTTTTTAATTCGGGTGTAGTTACACCTTTTTTACCAGCCTTTTTTTTCAAGAAAACGTTTAATCAAAGTCTATTTATTTTGACTTACTAATATGTTCAAACATATGTTATGGCCTATCTGTAAAAGCGGTATGTATGGAGGCTGATGTAAACGTATAGACTACATTCAAGTCTGTAATAGACCGTATCCCTGACAAGGAAAAGTCGTGGCTGTATTGCAATAATAATAGAAATATGTGTTATAGCCTACCATTCAAGTGTCATTCATTGGTGGATTCTATGCCTGTATGGGACCAACAATTATAACGTTAAATTAATGCATATAGGCTTTTTACAACCTTTGTCTGTATAACAAATTCACGGATATGCATAGGCCTATGGGTAATTTGAACGAGGCTGTATGTTTAACCTTCAATGGCATAGAGAAATATAGTTTAGGTGTTCGCCCATGCAATAGCCTACATTTCAGTGCAACTGTTAGAATATAGCTGTGTTGAGGTTTTCGCCCATGGAATAGCCCTTTATGTCACAACTGTTAGATATTAGCTGTTAGTTACTGCTGCACTGTTGGATCTAGAATCATAAGCATTTCGCTACACTTCCAATATCATCTGCTAACCACGTGCATGTGACCATTAAAATTTGATTTGATTTGATTTGAACTGGAGAGGCCTACCTTTGGTGATATACAACACGTGGTCGCCCCCACTGAGAGAAGTCATCCAACGTCACTTGAGTGGGAAAAATGGCGATCCTCATCATGAATGGCAAAGGGTGTTCTTTCTTTCCGTCATTCACTGCTGCAAAGCACGCACTCCTCTCTATTAATGTAGCAAATCTGTTTAAGTTTTGTTTTCTGTTGATCTTAGGCCTTTATAGCCTTCACCATGAAGTTAAACATAGGCTATAAATTAATGTTTCGACTAATATCTTGCTAACACTCAAAATGGCCGCAACAACTCAACTAGCGGTGGCCAAATTCCTTTAAAACCAGCGTTAGGAATTTAAATTCACGTGAATACATTTTTATAGTTCTGTCATTGTCACCTGAACATATAAATTGTAGTCCTATCAATTATTTGGGAATTCTGCAAACGCTACCACAGGAGCCTGTGCTGAGTTGTGTTGTTTTAAATTTCCAATGAACATGCTTCGCAATGCCTCATTTGATTTTGATGAGAAGCCCAGACATAGGGGCTTTAATGAAAAAAAAAAAAATCATTTGAAGAAAGTGGTCATTTTATGGGGTATTAGACAATGGTTGAAACTGCTCCTTTGGCTCATGCCTCTCCTTGAGAAACCATGTGACTGGAGTGCAACACCAACCCATTGTTCCATTTTATTTCGCCCACTGTAAAATAACTCATTTTGACAAATATCTATTCTACGTGCCACTCACTATAGGCTATTTAAAATCACTTCAGCATATTATCTTGATCTAGTTTGTTTTTCTGCACACTAGTGCTTAAATTAGGCAACTCTCCAATATTCAAACTATATTGTGTATTTATATATAATTGTTTCTTTGTATTGGCTTATGTTGCCAGTCTTGTTGATTAACACAAATATATATCTTCACAAGCCATGTCCTTTCTGCTGCGTCCTAAGTATTGAGGTGGACTTAAGCCTGTGAGTGAAGTAGAACCTAGTGTGCGATGTAGAGTTGTGGTTGTGTGTCAGAGAGAGAGAGAGAAAGGTGAGAGGGGGAGGGGTGATAGAGGAAGGATCTTCAGACATAACTGTGCCTCCTGACATAAGTGCATACACTATAAATTAGAAATGTATGCAGAGAGGGAACCCCCTCCCCTGCAAGTAATCTGTTGATGTGGCCCTGGGCATTGAAATGTACTACAAAATCAAATAAAATGTTATTTGTCACATGCTTCGTAAACATCAGGTGTAGACTAACAGTGAAACGCTTACTTACTATTAGAATTAAGCTGTTGTGACAACTCCTAGTTTGTGTCTGAAGTCTTGAGAAAAAATGGGAGACTTTGTTTGAGATGAGAAAGTTAAAGGTGCAATATGTAGAAATTGCCCCACCATTTCCTGGTTGCTAAAATTCTAATAGTTAGCCTGATTTCAGTTTATGTGACAAAACAAGCAAGTGTAGAGAATCATTGTACCATCTAAACCGCCATGAGATATATGTTTAATAACCAAAAATATTGTATTTTCAGCTGTTTGAAGATGGTGTACAAAACCGAAAGTAAAAGACCCAAAAATTTTACTTAAGAACGGGAAGCATAGAAATAATGCACATAGAACAGATCTACCACTCCTTAGACTTGCTTCCAATGAGAATAAAAAATCTGTTACTCACATTTCTATGGGAATTTGGTGAGGTCACACAAAACGTTAAGTGTTATATATTTCTGGCATGGCTTGCCACAGCTCTAAAAAGTAATTTTGGAACATTATGGTTTTTTTTTGTGTGAATTTTCAGATTTAAAAGAGTAGTTCACTATTTTTACAACTTGATGTCAGATGCTTCCAGGGCCTGAAATTAGTCTATGGGCCAGGAGAAACTGTAATCCATGGTTCGGTTCTCTTTATTAAACAGCCACTACAAACTTCAGCTAACTTTAGCCACCACAAGCTAATAATCAATGGAAGGGATGGGAGCATGTGAGCATTTTCTAAATGGCCAATTCACCTTTAAGGAACATCAAACCAAAAAAAATGAGTTGATTTGAACTGATTTCAGGTGATTTGGAAATACTTTAAAAAAACATACTCACATGGTCCTCTGTAGCTCAGTAGGTAGAGCATTGTTCTTTGCTATGCCAAGATAGTAGGGTCGGTTCCCGGGTGGCTAAGGGTTTCTCTTGCAGTTTCTCTTGGCCCATAGCCTACTTTCAGGGTGAGGAACCATCAAACATCAAGTTGTAAAATAGTGAACTACTCTTTTAATATGTGTGTGTTGGTGTGGGTATGTTCAGCTTTTGTGTGTACCACACCTCTTCCACTCACACTTGCACACAAAACCATGGCCCTGCTTCACTGATTTAAGCTTAATGAGGAATGCTACATTAGCTCGAGCATGGCCGTTTGCAACGCCGTGTTGGGCCTATTTTGATGTGCCTACACTTCTGAGAGATGTTGAAACAAAGGGAAGTTCCAGACCCCCTCCTAAATGCCAGGTGCTGGTAAAAAAAAAAAAATCTCCAATAGCCTACTACCCCCACATCACCCCCCCCCCGCCCCCCTCCTCTAGTATCACCCAACACCACCCTGAGAGAACCTGAAATGAAAAAAGAAAGGTTGGCTTCCTATTGTGACATCATGACCAGTGTTTGCAGGCTTCCAGGCCACTTGTCTATGCCCAGTGGAATGCAGGGATTGGCTATTGAATGCTTTGGGCACATCTGTATTTGGGGGGCAGGGTAGTTGCAGGAGTGCTTAGTGAAAAGAAAACATGCCCTCTGTACTCCTGATTGCATTCATTACTATAAATATATATGAACTGCTTTGTAATTATCCTCCCATTTGTCTCCTATCCATCCAGTATGACTTTCTGTTACTGTTGCGCTTATGTGCAGAAAATATGTTGTCCTCAGGGTTTTATAGAATTTGAACTGATTGTATTAGTTTGTTTGTCCTCTTATTGATTGCAATAAACATATTTGCATATTTACTGTTTTAAAGTATGTTGGTGCTCTTTAAAAAAAATGTAGGGTTAAATGAGGGAAGAAAGTTTACAGGTGTGATTTTATTATGAGGGAAAAGCCCAGTAAATGATTATTCAAATAATGTTTCACAAAGTTTCATTGAAAATGCTTGAAATTACTTTGAAATGTACATCGAAAGAATGAGTCATGTGTCATATGCAAAACAGGTCCTATTGGTTTTTTTTCTTTCCCGCGTTGCTAACAAACTTCCTTGAAATATGTGGCACATATGAAAAATCCTTGATCTGCATCAATCAAGCACGTAGTAGTGCTGTAGTATTGCTCCCATTGCCTGTCTCAAGCTAGCAGCCAGCAAACTCAGTTTCTTCCTCTCATGATTGTTGTACTACCAAAGGCAATGCGAGGGAGGGGGCGTTGTGAGAGAGGGGGTGCGACCAATCAGCTGGCTGGAACACCTGTGTGCAGCGCCGAGAGGCCGTTGACGCTGCAGCACACAAAAAGGCAGTCCCTCGCTCCCTCCCTCTCCTTCTCCCTCGCTCTTTCTCACACACACACATCCACTCACAGCTGGCACACACACCCGACCTCTCACACACCCACAGCAGAAAGGCATGTTCTGCTCTCTATTACATTCCTGATACATAACTTTTTGCCAGCCAGGCAGAATGAGAGAAAGAGTGTGAGTGGCTGAGTGAGTGAGTGAATGAGAGAAAGTGAGACCAAAAGAGAGAAAGAAAGAGAGCTGTCGCATACATACATGCACGCACGCTCCTCTACAGGGTCATATGATTAGCTGCTCGCTCTCTTTCCTGGGCTTCAGTTGCGGAATATAGTGGAGGGAGGAGAGGCAGGAGCGCTGCATGGAAGGACTTCCTTATGGGCTTTCAGAAGGAAAGAAAATCTAGTGGGGGGTTGTGTGGGTTGTGGAGATGGCGAGAGAGACGTGTCCATTTCTGTGTGTATGGATTGGAGAGAGGGAAGGGAATCTGTTGGAGGGGGCGAGCTGGGGGGAAATGTGCACCGTCTCTTTAAGAAACTGCCAACCCCTTGCTAATGTGCCTTCTTCCCCCTCTCTGGTTCGGACCATCTGTCCTGTTTTTAAAGGGGCTGAGTCCCACTCCCTTCAGATCTTCTCACAGCTTTGGACTTGCCATGGACACCACTAACCTCTAAATCCACCCCCCCCCCCCAACACACACACATCAACCAGCCATGGCTGCTGTGGGAAAAACGCAGGGGGATTGGCAACGTGTCTCATAAATTTAGGTAAAAATGTGAACTGTTGACCTGGAAGAAGCCAAGGGTGAAAAGAAAGAAAGGCAGGGGGAAAAGACAGAATAAAAGAGGAGATCTTTGGGTTTTGTGTTGAATGGGAGAGCCTATAAGGCGGTGGAGCAAGGAAAAGAGCGATCCACTCGGCTGGGATCAATGTGCAGCCAAATGGATTTGTCTCCATGTGCGAGAGTCAGGATTTTCCGAGCTGCAACTGAAATGCAAGGGAAACCAACCCTTCCCACCTACACAAATCAAATCAAAATGTATTGTTCACATACACATGGTTAGCAGATGTTAATGCGAGTGCAGCAAAATGCTTGTGCTTCTAGTTCCGACAGTGCAGTAATATCTAACAAGTAATCTAACAATTCCCCAACAACTACCTAATACGCACACATCTAAAGGGGTGACTGAGAATATGTACATATAAATATATGGATGAGTGATGGCTGAGCAGCATAGGCAAGGTGCAATAGATGGTATTAAATGCACTATATACATATGATATGAGTAATGTAAGATATGTAAACATTATTAAAGTGGCATTATTTAAAGTGTCATTGTTTAAAGTGACTAGTGATCCATTTATTAAAGTGGCCACTGATTGGATCTCAATGTAGGCAGCAGGCTCTCTGAGTTAGCGATTGCTGTTTAGCAGTCTGATGCCCTTGAGATAGAAGCTGTTTTTCAGTCTCTCGGTCCCAGATTTGATGCACCTGTACTGACCTCGCCTTCTGGATGGTAGCGGTGTGAACAGGCAGTGGCTCAGGTGGTTGTTGTCCTTGATGATCTTTTTGGCCTTCCTGTGACATCGGGTGCTGTAGGTGTCCTGGGGGGCAGGTAGTTTGCCCTCGGTGATGCATTGTGCAGACCGCACCACTATATGGAGAGCCTTGCGGTTGAGGGGGGTGCAGTTGCCGTACCAGGCTGTGATACAGCCCAACAGGATGCTTTCAATTGTGCATCTGTAAATGTTTGTCAGGGTTTTGATTGACAAGCCACATTTCTTCAGCCTCCTGGGGTTGAAGAGGCGTTCTTGCGCCATCTTCACCACACTGTATGTGTGGGTGGACCATTTCAGTTTGTCTGTGATGTGTATGCCGAGAAACTTAAAACTTTCCACCTTCTCCACTGCTGTCCCTTCGATGTGGATAGTGGGATGCTCCCTCTGCTGTTTCCTGAAGTCCACAATCATCTCCTTTGTTTTGTTGACGTTAAGTGAGAGGTTGTTTTCCTAACACCACACTCCGAGTGCCCTCACCTCCTCCCTGTAGGCCATCTCGTCTATGTTGGTAATCAAGCCCACTACTGTTGTGTCATCTGCAAACGTGATGATTGAGTTGGATGCGTGCATGGCCACGCAGTCATGGGTGAACAGGGAGTGCAGGAGGGGGCTGAGCACGCACCCTTGTGGGGCCCCAGTGTTGAGGGTCAGCGAAGTGGCAATGTTGTTTTCTAACTTCACCACCTGGGGCGGCCCATCAGAAAGTCCAGGACCAAATTGCTTTGAGGGTATTATGGTGTTGAATGCTGAGCTGTAGTCAATGAACAGAATTCTTACATAGGTATTCCTCTTGTCCAGATGGGATAGGGCAGTGCGCAGTGTGATGGCGATTGCATCGTTTGTAGACCTGTTGGGGCGGTATGCAAACTGAAGTGGGCCTAGGGTGGCCGGTAAGGTGGAGGTGATATGATCCTTGACTAGTCTCTCAAAGCACTTCATGATGACAAAAGTAATTTAGTTCAGTTGTCTTTGAATTCTTGGGTACAGGAACAATGGTGGCCATCTTGAAGCATGTGAGGACACACACACACACACACACACAGCAGCGAGGCCCCGGGGTAGAGTTGAGCTGTCCCTGTGTGGACAGACAGAGGCTCGCCTCACCGTCCCATCTAAACAATTAGATGATAATGAACCAATGTGGAATTCGTTTGCATTGTAAAATGTGAATGGTACAATGTTTAAAAATGATCTTAGATATACTTTATTATCGAACTTTCTCTAGCTTCATTATGAAAGTTAAATATAGTTTCCTAAGAACAGTTGAAGTGTGAGAAACACTTTCTTATAGCTCAGACATTGTGATAGGCTTGTCAAATATTTGCCTTCCGACAGTACTTAGTACCTCTGAACATTGTCACTTTTGTGTGTACCCAGCAAAGACCTTGAAGTCATCAGCCACTCAGCCTTGTTAAAATACTCCAAACCAGAAGGTGACAGTAGCATTGTTTGGCAATATAGGTCCATGTGTGGAGCTTATTTTATGGTCTAGATTCCAATGTTGGCTAGCTATATAGCAAGCTGCGCTAATGTTGCTATTTTGTAGAAAGCCATAGTTGATACTGGCCAGATGGCCACAGCTAGATAACTACCTAACATGAAGAATAAGAAACTATTTAATTAACTATCCATAATCCCCTACTGCCAGTGCCAGCTCATAGCCAAATATTTAGCTAACTAGCGTCAGCATATTCTCTAGCTAGCACAGCATAGCTAGCTAGCTAGGTAAGGAGTCTGCCCTATCTTGGCAGCTAACACAGGCAGGATTTGTAAACAAATCCATTGTGATTTTATTATAGTGTCAATATCAGTTATCGAGCTTGGAGGAATTATTTTGTTTTGTGTGAATTGCATCTGTGCAATTCCCTAGTTACAATCCCATAGCCTACATTGCATATGAAGTGTGACTTGCTCATGACATTTAACCATGGATGTAAATTGCCCTCTTTTTTCCCTTTTTGGTGTCACTCCTGTTGGCTTCCTCACGTGGGGGTTTGTTCTCTTTGATTGGCTCAAAGTCAAGTTGTTGGCCACTTATGAGCATTGCGATTCTACAAGTAGAAACGTCCGGTTTGTTGCTACCGGGTCGGCACGAAGCAGGTACCAGTTTTGTCCTAGCAAGAGAAGGAACGGCTTCCTACAGTGATACAATTATTTCGGCAGTCTGATTCATGCTTTAGGTTGTGCCCATACACTTTAAAGTACTTTATTAAGTTAAATCCAGTCCTTTTCTCTCCTTTAAGATATTTTACAGACTGTTCAATTTGGTTTGAATAAAAACATCAACGTAGGATTAAATAAATGCCATTTAGAACATTTATGAATGGAGTAGAACTGAAGGTATGTGGCCCTTTTGTGATGGCTGGCCTGTCTGAAGAGCTTTCACTACTAAGGGGCGTTTGTTGATTTGTTTTTATTTATCATTTTTATTTACTCTGGGTCACACAGTCAGCTGATGTTTACTTACTTACCTCACTGTTCCTGGAATACAAAGTCTTCAGCCTCGCTCAGTCTAGCAGAACGTCTTCACCCCCACCCCCCAAAAAGTACTTCCCTGTGTTAGGGGCCTCCCGCCCCCTCACCCCTGACCTCTCTTTGTGTGCCTTGTGAACTATCCTCTCTGGATGCTCGGTTGGGTGAGGAACAGTAAACACCCCCAAAGTTTCCCCCTGGGGAAAACCGGAGGATGGGAGGGGTGTGTGTGCACGACGGGGCAGTGCCTCTTAGAACTAAATACTTAAACATATATTTTGCAATGAGAGAAATTTAAGATCAAGGAGCTATAGTGTTTGTATGTCAGTGGTTCTTGTGGCAGAGTTATTCTGTGTAATGAAGTCCCTCTCTTGCTATTCATGTGGACCTTTACAAACCTGAAGTTGACTGCTTTCCACAGGAACTATGTGTACCATGGGTATTATGTCAAAGGCACATTTTTCTGAAATAGTCTGTCTATTATATAAACTATTGAGGCTGGGATATGTTCCCTCTTTAAGTTGTCACATATAGCTTCTGCTCCAATATGATGCAGCTTTTTGTAAATAAGTTAACCTGACACAGTAATAGCTAGATCCGACTGACATCCTCGTATTTAGTACCTTTGTATTCAAATGTATTACACTATCAGTACGTTTGCTGTGGTCTGTGGAAAGACCCATATGTGGTTGTCTTACCTAGTTGAATGCACTGACTGTAAGTCACTCTGGATAAGAGTGTCTGCTAAATGGCCGAACTGGAAAAAGGTATTCAAGGAGAAAGTCTCCTTTTACACTGAATATCATCTTCCCTCTAAATGTGGGAGAAAGTTAAAAGATGAATAACATCATAGGTGTGCATCTTGTGTGATCTTCTTCATTTTTTGCGAGTTTGACTCATCAAATTGAATCCGTCAAGAGGTCAAACGTCCTTATTGGATTTCTCCTTGACTTTGTTTGATTTCCATACTCAATGCAGACAAGCTTGTCTCGTTGCCTTGTTATAGCTTGTTATGAAATTGTCTATCAGTGCTATGTCTATCACGCCTGTTCCTTTGTATCCTTCCGAGTTGATATGGAAAAGCAAGGCCAGAGGGAACAGGGCAGAGCCTCTGTATTCTGCATCTGCAAACCCAAAAGAAGCTAAGATAAGCCTCCGGGCTGCAGCTCTAGATGGCATACAGTACGTTGCATCTCTCAGCACCTTTAGCCACAGTCAATCCACAGTGGGTCAGTACGCAAGACCAGAGTGTCACAGTAAATGACTGGTGACAACTGCTATCCCCTCCATATCGATTCATTGAAAATTGAAGGGTGTTAGAACAAACGGGTGATAGATAATCATAAGCCACGTCCCACTGCTACATGTCTTGTTTCATTTCCCCGTGTGAAAATTCCAAGGGATCCATTTTTATAAAGGTGTGACTGGTTTATCTTTATTTCTGTTGTCTATTTATTAAATCAAAGGATATTGATGTAATGTTTTCATTGGGAGGAACTAACATCTTGTTAAAATACTGTTATTGCCCTGTTATTGCCACTTTATGTGCTATAATATATAGTGCTGCAGAGTTTTAATGTAGATACATTTAGGCATCATCAAAAGATTGCTGGAAATTTTTCACATGTAATTCACATTAAGTTCACATTAAGTTCACATGACCCATGTTGTAGACCGAAACGCTTGTTTCTCTTGGAAGTTTAAATGAAATCACCACATTTCATTTCTCAAAACATTGCTCTTCATTTATTAAACAGTTGAAATTGAACATGCATTACTTCACAATTTGAATGGATAGATGTTGTATGCCAAGATGTTGATTATTCCTTTCAAAGTGACTGAGCTATTCTGATATTGACTATTTGTGGGATTTTTTGAGTATACATTCATTAGTTCACAAATACGTTTGAATGTGTTTGCACATTTTGAATCGATATATATTAAATGCCAAGATGTTGATTACTCATTTCATAGCCAACGATGTTTACAATTTGTGTAGTGACAAGTCTTTCTCTCTTTAGATTTAGTTCACAACAGTAAAAAAGTCACTTTTCACCAGCTCTGTTGCATTTAATCACCTCTTCTCATCAAGAACCCAAATGTTGTCTGTCATGAATGTGCTTCATCATCCACCTGTTTGATCACCCAGGGCAGCCATTTTGTTCCAGAGTGCTCCCTGTACACTTGGACACCAATGAGCAGAGAGCCTAGTGGGCGGAGCTTCCCCAGCCAGTCCCCTTTGCTGTTCTGCTCTGCTTTAAGAGGTGTTGTGTCTCATGTGGATTTTCCAACTGTGCTCCCACCTCCTTTCTGTGGGTGTCACAGCGGGGCTTGGCACCCAAAAGGGCCGGAATGTGGAAGGTCTCGATGGGGAGAGAGGATATTTCTTGCTCGTCTTCAGAAATCCTTGGCCCACTTCTCAGTAATTTAGTCCAGGGGTTCCAAAGTAGCGGAGCTCTAAATTGTCTGCCAATTTCCATACATTTTCAAAAAAAAAAAAAAAAAAAGAATCATAGTTTGCATGTCTTCAACATCCAAATCCTGTTTCATGAGTGGTAACCCAGATGTGAGTGCAGATCCCAGTTGTGGAAAGTGTAGATGCAATTCTAGTGCACATATTGTATGTACTGTACAAGGTCATTAAAGCTCTGAGAAAGATAAAACTGTTGTAGACAGAATGCTCTTTGGCAAGATGCTTTCTATGTTGTTTTTTTCTAAGTTAATGGACTGTTGAGCATTAGTTTGATTTTCATAATACATTTCAAATAGCTCAATGAAGTTATTGAAAGACTGTCTGCAGTGTTTCTCTCTGAAAAGACAGTTTGAAGTGGGAATGTGATAGTCGCATGTGGTAGTCGCAGTAGCAGCATGATCTAAGTATTGTGGAGTTGTGTGGGCCAAAGATTCATAATTGTATTATGTTCTTATATTAACTTACAATGGGGTTCTTGAATGCTAATCAGACTGTTTCCCTTTTTGTAATGAATAACTATTGATTTATGAAATATTGTTTTCATATAAACAATGATCTAATGCTATTAACATGTTCAGCCTCAATGGACAACTTAAGACTTTTTGAAAACTGTCTTCAAATGACCGAAATAAATCTGAATGACATTTTTTGTAGTATTGAATTGGAAAAGAATACATGTCTTTTTAAAGTATGTAATATGACATCACGCATAAAAGTGTTACTGAATCTCAATAAACTATGGTTTATAAACAAATTATTTTTTTGTTGCGTCACAGGTGAGAAAGCAGTGTTATTCTAGACATCCAAAATGACCAATCGATTATTGAGACAATTAAAATAACTGTGACTGAACAGAGTGTAGGTTTACAGGTCATTTATCTGTATTTTTAAAGTATGTCTTAGTGACCAAATAGCTCGGTCCTTCACGGGTCAACACCCTTGGTAGTGCCATTGCTCTATACGGTGGCCAGAAGTCATCACCATTTTCCTAAATAGTTACTGAAGGACTACTTCATGTAAACCTTCCCATACAGTTAATAAGGTTGTGTTGTATCTGAGGCACATGAAAGGATGGCTTAATACTTGTTAACAGTTATGTGTTAATGGGGTTTCCCTTACCATTGAGCTCGGTGACAGTTTGAAGTTTGTTTCCCAACCTTTCCTAAAGTCAAACGACCTAGTTGCCTCATGGGTGGAATGTTATTCATGTTTTTCACAACTTCAGAATGTATAAACATACATTTTTTTGAAACCTCAGAAAGTCTGGTGTTTCTATGTCAAACGGTTTTGTTTTATTTCAGTCTTCTGTGATGTATTGAAAGTGTAATAGTGGGATGCAAACTCAAAATGTTATGCATTTCAAGACTGTATATCTGAAATTGTACAGGTAGGTGTTGTCTTCCATTTTTGAAGCCCATAACCATTTGTGTGAGGTGTATACATACCACCCTGCATACCACTGCTGGCTTGCTTCTGAAGCTAAGCAGGGTTGGTCCTGGTCAGTTCCTGGATGGGAGACCAGATGCTGCTGGAAGTGGTGTTGGAGGGCCAGTAGGAGGCACTCTTTCCTCTGGTCTAAAAAAATATCCGAATGCCCCAGGGCAGTGATTGGGGACACTGCCCTCTATAGGGTGCTGTCTTTCGGATGGGACGTTAAATGGGTGTCCTGACTCTCTGAGGTCATCAAAGATCCCATGGCACTTATTGTAAGAGTAGGGGTGTTAACCCCGGTGTCCTGGTTAAAATTCCCAATCTGGCCCTCAAACCATCACGGTCACCTAATAATCCCCAGCTTATAATTGGCTCATTCATCCCCCTCCTCTCCCCTGTAACTATTCCCCAGGTTCTTGCTGCAAATGAGAATGTGTTCTCAGTCAACTTACCTGGTAAAATAATTGATAAATAAAAAATATAACATGTAGATTTGTTTAAGACTACCAAGTAGATTTGTTTAAGACTACCAATAAACACTCTGTGTTGACCATGATTTAGCCCATGGCAGTATTAAGGAAATACTCAAATATATATATAAAAAATGTGCCTATGTCAAGCTTTAAAATGTGTAGAATTAGAGGGCAACATTAATGGAAAAAGATAGAAATCATCTAATATCATTGAGCATGATTACTTAGGATGTAGGAAGATAAGTGTTGACATGTCTCTGCTGCAATTCACATATTGATATAAGGTGGTAAGAAGTGGGTGTGTCAAATGATATGTAAGTATTTTATTATTATTGTTCTCTTATGAGGCCTGACAAAGCAAAGTGAAGACCCATTTTCTCCCCTCCTCCATTTTTCTACCCTCTATCGCTCCTTCTCGCTCCTTCTCGCTCTTTCGCTTTCTCGCTCTTTCCCTCAGTCTCACAGCTCTGACTCTGAATCAGTTAAAATGGAGCCTCCAGGTCACATGTCTGCCAAACAGGCATGTGCTGGTATGGCCATGCTATCCCCTTTCACACACACACACACACACACTACAAGGCAGAGGGAGCGAGGGCGGCTTACAAACCTACACCCTTACTCAACCCCCTTCCCCCACCTCATACCTCTCCCCCTCATACTAGTCACTTCATCACACTGGGAGTGTGTGCCATGTCACACCAGGACACATGCTCACATGGATGTGAGTGTGAGTGTTGGATTTCTGGATTAAGATAATTTGCTGAGTT
Source organism: Oncorhynchus masou masou (assembly GCF_036934945.1). Lineage (NCBI taxonomy): Eukaryota > Metazoa > Chordata > Actinopteri > Salmoniformes > Salmonidae > Oncorhynchus > Oncorhynchus masou. The sequence goes on along the minus strand of NC_088226.1, from coordinate 17,921,936 downwards.
GCTGCGCACATAGATCGAGGAGCAATGAGATCTAAATCTATTGAAATATGTTTCGTGTTGATATTATTTTTGTCCAGCAAACATACAAAAGCAAACGTGCATGGTTGCTTTGTTATTTGATAATGCACAGCTGTATTTTTCCTCCCCAGTTGTGGTTGCAAGTGTCATTTCAGTCTCATACGAATGGATGAGGTTGAACACACTCTGACCGATGTTATGAATAAAACTTGTTTTTGTGTGGTTTTTAGTTAAGGTTCAGGTCTAATTAAAATTACTGGCATGCCATTGGGTCAAAATGTTATCCTTGTCTTCATTATCCATATACAGATAACTGCCAAAATAATGGAAACACTTGAGTAAATTTTATTTGACCTTTATTTAACTAGGCAAGTCAGTTAAGAACAAATTCTTATTTTCAAAGACAGCCTAGGAACAGTGGGTTAACTGCCTGTTCAGGGGCAGAACAACAGATTTGTACCTTGTCAGCCCGGGGGTTTGAACTTGCAACCTTCTGGTTACTAGTCCAACGCTCTAACCACTAGGCTACCCTGCCGCCCCGAATTGAGGGTTCTGTCGGCTCTGTTATGGTGTGGGGTGCATTTTCCTGGCATGGTTTAGGTCCTCTCATCCCCTTAGAGGGAAAGGTAAACCCCAATTAAATACACAGCCATTCTGAATGATCACCTTCAACCTATGGTGAAGCACTTCTATCCTGATGGAAGTGGCCTCTTCCAGGATGACAATGCCCCCATCCACAAGGCACGAGTGGTCACTGAATGGCTTGATAAGCATGAAAACGATGCAAACCATATGCCATAGACGTCTTAGTCACCAAATCTCAACCCAATTGAACACTTATGGGAGATTCTGGAGCGGCAACTGAGACAGTGTTTTCCACCACAATCAACAAAACACCAAATTATGGAATTTCTTGTGGAAGAATGGTGTCGCATCCCTCCAATAGAGTTCCAGACACTTGTAGAATCTATGCCAAGGAGCATTGAAGCTAGTTCTGGGTTGTGATGAACCAACACCCTATTAAGACACTTTATGTTGGTGTTTCCTTTATTTTGGCAGTTACCTGTTTGTTAACCAAGATGTTGATTGATCTCTACATAGTGAGTTTAAATGTGTTTCAATTCCTCTTCACCTTTAGTAATACTTCTGTTACAACTTTGCTAATAGTTACTTTATTGAGGGAAAATGTACTTACTAGACTGTGATATGTGGTTGTCTTACCTAGCTATCTTAAGATGAGGGCACTAAATTTAAGTCGTTCTGGATAAGAGCGTCTGCTGAATGACTAAAATGTGTGAATATTGTTATTTTGAGTCTGAGAATTTGATAGATTTGTTGAATGTTCATAAAACACACATGTACAGAGAACCCCTGCAGTTTGCTAATTTCTTAGAATAACCTCTGATACCTCAAGCAAATGTGAAAAAAATATTGCTATCTACCTGAAACCATGCAATGGAATTATGATGAAGTGGGTCCTTGCTTCAATGTTCAAGTATTGAGCAAAATGCTTGACAGAAATGTTATTTGTCATCTAGTTTAGAACTATTTTAGTTGCATTAGTTTTAGCTCTTGTTATTTCTCTCTAAGGCTATGTGGACTGTACCAAACATAACACATGGCTAACAGAGGTGCGCTCTAGTGTGTCTTGAAACAGTTTTTTATTAGAATATAGAGGCCAAATATCTTTGCCATGTTGATCAGTAATGATCATTACCCGACATTCCTCATTCAATGTTTGGGGCAGCAGCCATGGCGTTGTGCTGTGTGTTGGAAGTTACACATGAGAAGGGAACAAAACCGAGGAAGGGAGGGATGCCGTGGCTGTTCCTAGGAGTCAGTTGCATATAGAGTGGACTGGCCACCCACATTCTGGACGTTGTATAGGTCCTTGGGGTTCATTGATTCAAAACAAAGTCAGAGCTGACGTCACACTCTCCCGAGGAAGAAACCACCCTCTTGTTTTTGAAACACAAGTACATTGTGGCTCTCTTTCTCTCTCGCTCTTTCTCTCTCAAAGTGAACTTTGAAGTTGGAGATGCTTGTTACTTTTAGCAAGGTTTTGAAAACTGTTTGTGGTCATATTGATTCATATGGATATTTTGGTAATGTTTTTAGAGGAAGGTTTGAAGCGTTTATTTTTGTTAATCTGTTTATGTGACTGGGGAAAACAGAGATCTATACATGAGCATTGTAGTGAATGATTACCTCACACTTTGTTACTTTTCAAGTGTTCCGATTTGTTCAAGGACTCTAAATTCTCAAAAGTAGGAACATCTTATTTAGTCAAAATACTTATTTACCCTTTTGAATGTAAATGGGAGAATAACTTCTCTATTCTTCTGAAGTGGATCTCACAGAAGGCTTCTGGTTGGACCACGTTTTTAGTTAACTAAAGATGGTGGTGTTAATAGCATAGAACGTTGTGGTTGAAGAATTTAGAAACAAAAATATTTTTTTTTGAAAATAGAAAACAGTATATGTTGTAGTGCTGGATAACCAAACTTTGAGCAATTGAATGTCACTTAACACAAAGTGTACTTGATAGAAAATGACATTCTTTCCACAGTTGTATTTTTGTACATTAAAATCGGGCAAAAGACAGGCTTTACCCCAATGCTGACCATTTGGAGAGAGTCCTATAAGTTAGACTGGAAATAGTACTGTATAATTGAGTATAATACAATACAATTTCTGTTATTACTCTATGGAAATTAATTTGTTATTCAATTATTTTAATTTATGTGTAAAGATATGTTCACTTTTTTGAGTATGTTATGTTAATTAATTGTAAAGGTTTCTGCGCTTAATTGACTTGTAGACTAGTTGTATTGAATTCGGAACTTTGCAGTGGTAACATTGTGATTTCATTAGGGTGTAGGCACAATGCTTTAACACTATCAGATTTAAGACAACTATCTTAATATGATGTTCATGATTTTCTCATTTAGGAGGAGTTATTTGTCTCCCCTCACTCCCTATTCTCGCATATATATTCACTGTGCATCCTAAAGGTACTCTGATAGTTGTTTTACATCGGAGTTATAATGTAATGTATCTCGATATATAATAAAGCAACAAAAATAACCATTTGACATTACACCAACTTTAATGTTATTCAGTTTTCAAAGTATTTTTTTTACATTTAAATTCAAACAATTATCAGTGATTGATATCAGATTTATAGCAGTAGATCTAGGCCTATATCAGTTCTCTCAGATTCAGAATCACCTTCATTCGCCAAGTACATTTAGCATACTCGGAATGTTACTTGGTGATATGGTGCTGCTAGTGATAGACAGCATTTAGAAACAGAATACAGAAAACAGAGTTTAAACAAAGTTTACATACATACATTATATTTATTATATACAACTAGGTAGAGTGAGCGTAGAGCTAGCAATAAGATAATGAGCAAATATGCAAATACACAAATGTTCACCAGTGTGTGTTTCATGTAATTGTTTATTGTTTCTTTGGCGTAACACTTTATATATTATTTGTGGGGAAGAATAATTTATCTTAAAGAATGAATTGGAAGATTTCGAAGTTTTGTTCATAGTGTACATTAAACAGCAATGAGTTGACGACACTAAAGTTGTTACTCTGGCAAAACAATGTGGATAAACTTGAGAATTGTACATTTTATTTGAGTTTATATAATACTTACATTAACTATAATTCGTTCAACTAGTAGGCATTCTCCCGTAGTGTTTTAATTATTTGTTTGCAATCATTGTGCACAACATAGATCTAAAGTATGGATTCAGATGGAACATAGTGTTGTCATCTTTATGCTACATTATGATTTCGAAGAAACGTAATAAGATGTTTTTCATTGATTGATAATGATATTTCAATAGCCATTATACTCTAGAGTGTAGTTGGGTGTTGATCCTTAAACTGGTATGTGTCTTTTCTCGCTATCAAACAAATAACTCGGTTAGTACATCCATTTCAAGTAGAACGATTAGTGGGGTTTTGTCATGCTTCTCACTTCTTGCCTATTTGGAATAAACAGTGGTTTATCTCCTCCCATGCTTTGATGAAAACTGACACACGTTGTGTGATCGAATGGATTTGTCTTTGCTTTCTCGGACGTATTATGGGCAATTAAGAAATACATTTTGCACCTTTATGAGGACGCATGAGGCTTTTGATAATTCATGTATAGGCTATAATGCATATAACATGTAGGCTAACCGTTTAAACACTCCCTTATTCTCGGTCTCATTAGATCCAGTAGACATGTCGACATCACATGAAAAGCGAATGTAAGGATGTGGGGTTATGTTTCCGCTCCATGAGTCATGTTGAACGTTATAGCAAGTAGCCTACGTAGTTCTATGACTTCTCCTGGACAGTACAGCGACGGGAAGCAAATCGACCACGTTAACCGCAGCAATGATTAATCTGAAGTAAGGCACTCTTCAAAAACAGTGCATATGTATCAGAAATGTGTCACTGCTCGATATCACCAGCATAACCAAACCCTTGCTATACCCCCTGTATGCGTCAGGCGTGCTCTCTGGCATACATTGTAGCCACACGCTCCCTCCTTTCTTCTATCCAATGACTGCTTCTATCTTCTCCCCCTCCCCTCCCTTTCGCTTCTCTAGGTGGGCGGTGCAGCTACTAGGAGAACCGCCTCTTCCACGATGCTGTAGTACTCTCGAGTAGTTTACAGACTTTATGAATGAAGGCAGGTTTTCCTCCAAACAGCAGCGCTAGGCTGTAGAGCGAGCGCTAGCAGCTGAGCGATGGGGGAGGTGTGTAGCCACCGCACTGACAGACAGAGAGAAGCAAGAGTGTTTGCTTTCTCAATAGGATGCAATGAACAGTCTTTCCTTTCCAACGAAATATAGCCAGACGTGCATTCATAATATGTAGATTTACAATATTTTGCATGTCTTCGACTATGGTTGCATAGCCTATAAAACGCCGATTGTTTAACTTTTAAACAATAGTGATAAAATGGCAGCTGTTTTTGTTTGTTTTTGTGTGTAAGTTATTAATAGTATATTATCTTTATAAGCGTTTGTTTTACCCATACAGGAACCTAGCCACGAATTCTCAACGTGGTGACTGACTGTGACACTCATCCATATCAATTTATTCAATAGGTGACGCCCAGATGAATAGTGCTCTCAGTGATGTTTCTAAATGTTCTGGTATATTCTGCGCTGCCACATGTGACTGTATTTCATTGTAGTAATTGGGCGTTGTCCAATAAAGATGGCTACCTACTTGCTGGCTCACATGGTTCAGACTTATCTAGGGTGGTGTCATTCGCAGTGAACTAGAAAATACGGCTTTACAGACGTGTGTGTCTACGAGCCCTGTAAGTGTTCAAACTGCAACCATATCAAGTTATATGCGGTGTTTGGTTTTTGTTTATATTCTGAACATATGCCTTCTCATTAACCAACAGACCGCACATTCATCCTAATCCGGACTACTTCTAATTTGAAGAATAGCTTTCTTATCTGTCTGATTCAGATGTTTACCCGCTGGGTTCTGCATGGCAAATGTGGAATATGGACAGATAGACAAGTAAGGAAAATAGCCTTCGGTTCTGATTATGAGGTTATAGACCATATAGCCTAATGTGTGAGGAATGTTTAGGCCTATGGTCTCAGTCAAGTAGCCTACATTTCTCTTGTATTGCCTTCCGGGAAATTTACGGCGATAAGTATCCCTATGCCTATGCAAAAACTGGATACAGGTTTCTACAGACTTTTGTCTTTTGACCATCAGTTGATTGGATAAACTGTGAAAGAATAGTACTTTTAAACCTGTATAGCAGTGTTAATTGTTGATTTTTAGAGCAATATAAATTAATTGGCAATCATTTGGGCATTAATATTGCATACAAATATCAAATCAATAGGTCTATGTGGGCATAGGGCCTCAGGTGATATGGCAGAGCCTGTCAAATTGGGTGGGTTACCGAGAAACGAAATATCATCGTTTTGGAAGAGAAATACATGCAAGATCATCCACCTAGATAGACTGATCTTACCAAAACTATTACATTTGACCCTCCTCTTCTCAGTTACTTCAACCCAAATCTGAGCGACAACTTTTTCTAATGATCAAACTGTACGTAATTAAACGAGTAGCCTGTAGACTATTCTTGAGCTATTATAAATATATGGAATAATGTCAATCAAAGTTATTAATTTACTTTATATGCTGTAAAGTGGACATATATTTCTCTCGAACCCATGCAGTGCATAAATTGTAGGCCATTGTTGCGCACAAAATGACGCTCGAGGAAGACGACGAGGCGCTGGCAGCATCAACCTATAGCCTACTGCAAGGCTACGGGACTGACCATATTCACATGGCATGAAGTGACCAGACTTCAGTAGCACATCTACAGTGTAAAGAAAACGTGCATTAACAACTGTCGTGCATAAATATGTCTTTATTATTCCATTTCGTATGTTAGAAACAAATAAATGCACTCATAGCCCTGCATGCGTAGGCTTATAGGTAGATTCTCGAAACCTTGCTCTTATCAGAATGGAAATATAGGCTATATATGTGTTTTTCAGGAATCAGAATGTATAACAAAAAATATAAATATTACGTTATGTGTGAATAAAGTGACAATGCCTAAATATACTCGATGGAGATCAATATCTCACCTACAACGTACTGTTAGGCTACTGTGCCACACAAAATGGAGACCTTGCGGCTGCCATCTTCTCATGACGAACGGGTCATTGTGGAGATAAGCATTAACTTTGAGCCAGACTAAAGGCACATCTCTCCTTCTCCACTGCTAAATGAACTCCAGAGTTGTTCTCGCAGGTTCAGCTTCGTCTCACTATACCAGCCACCGCAACGACCACCCCACCTCTTCCAGGCAATGGCGCGAATGCGCTCTCTACTGTGTAGGTCAGACCTGTAGAGTAGACTCATTTCAACAGTGAAGGAGAGGGTCCTTGGCTGCGATTCGCATCATTCATTCATGTGCACAGTGTATTTACGGACGTAGGATCTTAATTTGAGCAGCAACAGGAAATGTTAATTATTATGAGGATTATAATAATCGACATCTTTGTACTCAACTGCTCTGAGAAAATGCAACAAAACGCCTGCATATCAAATGCTATCAATCTTCCGCTTTCGGGCGGTTGTAGGTTGACGTGTCGGTTTTTGTGTAGCATTTTGATTCAAGCAATTACGTAAAACCTCACATATGATATCCCTATGTAGCCTATCAGGCATGTATGATGTCATGTAATAGGAGTGCCAGAGGAAGCTCTGTGAAAAATGAGCAGTAGTGTGTAGCTTGCTGACTGTGTTCCACACCCTGCACAGCCAATTTTAAGTCAGGGGAAGCCCATCCCCCGTTATGGCGGCTGCACCTCAGCTGAAGCTGCGGCCCCTTTGAACAGTTACATTGTTTGCTACTAGTGCTACGCCCTCTGGCCCTTTCTAAACTCTTAAACTTCAGCATTTCATAATCACTCCGGGGTCAAGGGTTGTGGTGTATGGTTCGGGTCAGTCCGCCATTGCTGTGATGGAATGAGCTCGGATCGAAAACCTCACCAGATTTGTTTTAGGCTCGGGAACTGTGGAATTCGGAGCCTGGAAGAGGGCGGAGTGAGTGAGTGAGAGGAGGGATAGAGGGAGGAAAGGAGGAGGGAAGAAGGGGGAGCTCGTAACGTGATAATGTACGAGAGGACCTGTGTTTCCTCCCCTGCTGGTTGCCATGGCAGAAGCCCCACATTCCTCAGCTGAGCATTTTTCCCCTCAGTCAATCGGTGTTTGTGTGCGTGTGTGGTGCAGCACTGTGATGCATGAGAGAGATGGCACCATAAGCACAGAGGCTCCCAGGGGCCTCAAACTCTACGTGCGCACACACACACACACACACACACACACACACACACACACACACACACACACACACACACACACACACACACACACATATACACACACCTTGATGACCAGGTGTTTTTGTTTCACATGCTCATCCGCAGTTTAAAGCAGCATAATAGTCAGTAACACCTTACCGTGACACTATTTTAGAAAACATCCATAGTTGACTCATAAGCAGTAAATACATATTATAAGAAACAGCTGCGGTTTAATTTAAGTAGGCATATTACTTAATGGTTAAGTGAACAATTACATACATTACCTCAACAGTAATGTCATATTGTAAAAGTGTATAGGCAACATTCTAAACCTACCATTGGTCATTAATAATTTTCCTTGTCATGAAGTGTTAGGCTATTAATACCTAATAGTATATTCATGCTGTATCTGTGTAATAATATGTTTATAATGTAACCCTGTAACTCGTGTTCCTTTAGTGCTTATGAATGTGTTATGAATGCTTTATTAGTCAATTCATTTTTTTATGGCGTTGTCAAAAAAATATGGTTGTGGTATATTAGATTAATATGGATGCCTTTTCAAAGATGAGGAGCTTGAATGATTCTGAAATATATGGGACTCGAAGACAAAGTTACTGATTCGATTGAAAGTCGTGTATTGTACCGGAGCAAATCGACATATTCAATCAACGAGTTTAAAAAATAAATAAAAAACTAGAATGCCATGAACACTTGATTGCAAAGAAAATACCATCCATTACCTAAGTTATGATTTGGTCATTTTCTGTAATTGATTGAGGTTTGTTTAGATAAAATTGGGATGAGAAACAAATCTTATCATGCCATGACATATTTGGGATCTCCAGAGAAGAGGAAGCTCCAGTGCCTTGCAAAAGTATTCAGACCCCTTGGATTTCTTTACATTTTATTTTGTTACAAAGTGGGAATAAAATGTATTTAATTGTCATTAGTTTGTCAACAATCTACACAAAATACTCTGTAGCCTAATGTCAAAGTGGAAGAAAAAATGTGAACATTTTTTAAAGATTAATAGAAATTAAATAAGTAAAATATAGTAGTAGCATAAGTATTCAGCTCCCTGAATCAATACATGTTAGAAACACCTTTGGCATCGGTTACAGCTGTGAGTCTTCTTGGGTAAGTCTCTAAGAACTTTGCACACCTGGATTGTGCAATATTTGCCCATTATTCTTTCCACAATTCTTCAAGCTCTGTCAAAATGTTGGGGATCATGGTTAGACAGCATTTTTTTTAACCTTTACTTTACTAGGCAAGTCAGTTAAGAACAAATTCTTATTTTCAATGACGGCCTAGGAACAGAGGGTTAACTGCTTGTTCAGGGGCAGAACGACAGATTTGTACCTTGTCAGCTCAGGGATTCGAACTTGCAACCTTTCGGTTACTAGTTTCAAGCAGATTTAAGTCAAAACTGTAACTTGGCCACTAAGGAGCATTCACTGTCTTCTTAGTAAGCAACTCCCGTGTAGATTTGGCCTTCTGTTGTAGGTTATTGTCCTGTTGAAAGGTGAATTCCCTTCCCAGTCTCTGGTGTAAAGCAGATTTTCCTCTAGGATTTTGCCTGTGCTTAGCTACATCACACTTTTTATCTTGAAAACCTCCCCAGTATTTGTTGATGTCAAGCATACCCAAACCATGATGCAGCAACGACATGCTTGAATATAAGGAGGCAGTTACTCGGTGATGTGTTGTGATAGATTTGCCCCAAACATACAGCTTTGCAATTCAGACCAAAATGTGTATTACTTTGCTGTTGTTTTTTTGCAGTATTACTTTAGTGCCTTGTTTTAATATATAATCCACAGCATAATTATTAACTTGACCATGCGTAAAGAGATGTTCAGTGTCTGATTTGTTATTGTTGCCCATCTACCAATCACTGCCCTTCTTTGAGGCTGTCGAAAATATCCCTTATCTTTGTAGTTGAATCTGTGTTTGAAACACAATACTTGACTGAGGGACCTTACAGATGTTTTCTGTATAGGGGACAGAGGAAGGGTTTGTCATTTAAAAAAATAATGTCAACCCCTTTTATTTCCCACAGAGTGAGAACATGTAACTTATTATGTGATTTGTTGAGCAAAATGTTTACTCCTGAACTAATTTAGGCTTGCCTAAACAAAGGGGCTGAATACTCATGCAAATACTATATCTTAGTTATGACTTTTATTTTTAATTAAACATTTTAAAATAATATTTCTTCCAATTTGACATGACAGAGTATTTTGTGTAGATTGTTGACAAAAAAAAAAGACGGTTGAATCCATTTTTAATCCCACTTTTTGACACCACAAAAATGTGAAGAAATCCAAGGGGTCTAAATACTTTTGCAAGGCACTGTACATGGCGTTAGTTATTAGTACATTGTCTTGTTTGTTCTTCGTCTGTCTTTAATCATGAACCATAAAATACTAATTGCGAAGGGAGCAAGACCAGGTCAGTGCCAGGGGAATCACTCCTCTACTTTCAACCACTGCTCCTCACGGTAGCCCTGCAAGCCCCTCTCTCTCCCAAACCCGTTGAACACCTCCATCCACCGGTACTGTACAACCACAGAGGAAATGTATTGTGACATATCAATACATCTTTGATTGGAAGAGATTCCTCCCTCTCAGCAGGTTTTCTTGGCCAACGAGGTTGACCGAGCCTTTGAACTCTCCCGGCTATTCTTGGTAAAGTAGTCTTTGTAAGGTAAAAATTCTTTGTCTTTTCATTACGTAATACATGTCCACTTGCGCTTGAGCTGGGTAGGTGCACACTTGTAGTGAGTACCAGGACCTTGAATTTAGATTCAAACTATAGAATATTGACTCTAAAATCTGACTCCAGTACCTCAAATGAGTACTGGCATCTATTTCATTCTAAGCAGTGGTATACCCAAGTACACTGAAGCTCAGCCTGTGTAAAGAACATGTCATGCATGCTGCCAGTTGACGACATGCTGCCAGTTGACTACATGCTGCCAGTTGACTGCATGCTGCCAGTTGACTGCATACTGCCAGTTGACTTCAAGAAATCACATCAAGTGCTTGTGCCTCCTACTTCCTCTCCCCTACCACTCTTTCTTTGCGCTCCTCTCCACCCCCTCCCTCTCTCCCTCCCTCTCTTGCACACTCTAGCTATTTAAAGCATGGAGTACAGTATTACATCCACAGAAGGGTTCATGTCTGTCTTTGATTGACACACTGAGGATTATTGGCACTTCAGGCTCTAGCAGCTAGATCGTACAGTGTTATGATATTTGGTTGCCTTTGCACCTTCCCATTAACAATTAAATATTAATCTCTGATTTTATGCTCGCTAGATATGCTCGCTAGATAGTCCCCATAAAATATTTACTTATCTACTTCTCTCTCCTACGTAATAGCTGCTCCTATAGCAGTGTGGGTCTTTCATTTTGATCAATATGTCAACTTGCAAGCTGCTTTTTTGTTTCCTGTCCTCCCTCACTCTGTTCTCTGCTCTTTGAAAAATGTGAGTTAACATCTTGGTAAGCTTTTATGGCACATTGTGAAGATTTGCACATTGAAACCTTTCAACGAGCATGACCAATCCATGCAAGTGGAGTTTTTAGTCGGTTAACAACCGTCAGGCGGCTGCCATGTTGGAAGTGTGATCTAGCGTGTGTACAATCCCTTGTTTGTCATGCAAATAATTCTGCATTGCATTTAATGTGAGGCGTTTCTATCAATCATTTATCAAAACAGTTGGCAGCTCGTCTGACATTCATATAGCCTATCTGTCACTGATGAGCACAGAGCTCCAATCATCTCTTAGTCATTGTTTTGCTTTGTACATTGTTTGAATTTGAGATTACATCCTCAATAGGACTTTCAAGTAGTCTGTTTCAGTTTCAAGTTTTGTGTAAGGAAGCGCACGGTATAAATCGTCCAATGAATTGCTTATTTGCAGGTTCCTTCTCGACAATGCAACAACAATAAGAAATAATAAAAGATAAGAATAGGAACATAAAGTCAATGACAGTAGAATATAATTAACATTTTAGCATAAGTATAATACAGGAAGGCACAATTTATAGTCCAATATTTACACGTGTATTGGGAAGGGGGGCATGTGTATACATTTCACAGTATAAAAAGAGTATGCTAGCAGCAGTTGTGATGTGTGTGTGTGCAGCATGAATGTATATGTACTGTATGTGTGTGTATGTCTGTGTGGGTGTGTGCATGAGTGAGCTCATGTGTACTATGGTGCGAAGAATCAGAGCAGGTGGTCAGTCCAGTTTGACTGTTCAGCAGTCTGATGGCTTGTAGATAGAAACTGACTGGTGAGGACGTGCAGATTTCAACAAAAGCCAACCATTTATTGTGTTTGAGTGCCTAGACATGATGGAGGATTTTCGTTTTTCCCAGTTTTGCTTCCGACTTTTGATTTGGCTCCACATTTTCTTCGATTTGTACCTGGAAAGTGCCCATATCCTTAATTTTGGGCATAGTGTGAAAATAATGGGATTTTGAACTGACAAAACCCACTGGGCACACCATGTCATGTCAAAGTGGAAATGTGGGACATTTTTGTTTGAGACATTAATTATATTTCAACCTTTATTCACCCACTCAAAAAGACAGCAAGAGTTTGCTAAATTCCCAGTATGTTATAACTATGCTCTCAACCATATAAAAGCACAACTAAATTCCAATAAAAAAAAAACAATATTTGATTTTGGTTGTCATCTAATGGCACTTTCAACCATTTAAAAGCACAACAAAATTGAAATAGGAATACACTGTCAGCCATTTTTAGATAATAACTTAATGTGTTATCACTGTGCTTCATCTAATAGCACAACCAAATTACCTGGATTGTAGTTGAGATTACATTAAAAGTACATAGTGCAAGTGATGAATGCTGTTTGAGATTCTACACAGATATTTCAATTGTGAAGATCTCCACAGATCCTGCGACCTTTGCATGCTGTCTTGAACATGCACAGTTTCTGTGATTACATAAAGACTTGTATAATTACAGTAACCTTAAAATGTGACCGTGGATGAGTTACTCATTTAAGGTTGAATAAAAACTGCCAAATTAGTTTGAAAGATAGCCTTAACTTTACTGTTTTACAAAAGTCATATTGAATTGTGTTAGGTTGACAACGCAACAAAATTTCAGCATTTAAATAAGATTTATGTAATGCTTGGATAGTTCCATTTGAGCCACTGGCTTAATTCTATTCTTTAACATTATTTTTGGTTTAGTTGGAGACTTGAACATAAATTAATAGGCTATTTACTAGTTAATAGGCTATTTACAAGTTAATAGGCTATTTACTGTATAGCAAAACTGATATTTAAATGTGTGGTTTTAAACGCAACCAAATATTTACATTTGAAGAAGATATATATTTTGTGCCACTGACTTAGTCTGACTTTAATTCCAGTTTGTCTACAAATTAATAATTGATATGTTGGATTCATGTCCCCAATCTCAACCAAAAGTCGAAGTTAAAGAATAGGACTAAATCAAATCAAATCAAACTTTAAATACACAAAATAAAGTTTGATTTGATTTAGTCCTATTCATTAACTTAGATCTTTGGATGAAATGGAGACGAGAATCCAACATATTTATTATTAACTTGAAGATAAAATTTGACATCAACCAAGGCTTGAAATCCTAGGCCTTTATGTATTGTCTATTTTTAGTTGAAACCTGGGTTGAATTAAAACAATAGCTGTTGATGACTTTGCAAATGCAAATGTAGTGTTGGTTCCATGTTTTATGTGTTGAAATAAAAGATCCCAGACATTTTCCATACCCACAAAAAGCGCATTTCTCTAAAATGTTGTGCACAAATGTGTTTACATCTCTGTTAGTGAGCATTTTCCTTTGCCAAGATAATCCATCCACCTGACAGGTGTGGCATAACAAGAAGCTGATTAAACAGCATGATCATTACACATGTGTACCTTGTGCTGGGAACAATAAAAGGCAACTTTAAAATGTGCAGTTTTGTCACACAACACAATGCCACAGATGTCTCAAGTTTTGAGGGAGCGTGCAATTGGCATGCTGACTGTAGGAATATACACCAGAGCTGTTGCCAGAGAATTGAATTGTAATTTCTCTATCATAAGCCACCTCCAATGTTTTTTTAGAGCATTTGACAGTATGTCCAACCGGCCTCACAACCACGTGTATGGCGTTGTGTGGGCGAGCGGTTTACTGATGTCAACGTTGTGACAGGCGGGTTATGGTATGGGCAGGCATAAGCTACGGACAACAAACACAATTGAATTTTATCTATGGCAATATGAAAGCACAGAGATACCATGATGAGATCCTGAGGCCCATTGCCTTGCCATTCATCCGCCGCCATCACCTCATGTTTCAGCCTGTTAATGCACGGTCCCATGTCACAAGCATCTGTACACAATTCCTGGAAGCTGAAAATGTCCCAGTTCTCCCATGGCCTGCATACTCACCAGACATGTCACCCATTGAGCATGTTCAGGATGCTCTGGACCGACATGTACGACAGCGTGTTCCAGTTGCCACCAATATCCAGCAACTTCGCACAGCCACAATCAACAGCCTGATCAACTCTATGCGAAGGAGATCTACATGAGGCAAATGGTGGTCAGACCAGATATTACTGGTTTTCTGATCCACGCCCCTACCTTTTTAAAAGGTATTTGTGACCAACAAATGCATATCTGTATTTCCAGTCATGTGAAATACATAGATTAGGGCGTAATGAATTCATTCTAATTGACTGATTTCCTTATACGAACTGTATCTTAGTGAAATCTTGGAAATTGTTACATGGAAATTGTTACATGTTGCATTTATATTTTGGTTCAGTATATATAGGCCTAAGTAGTATAATGTTGATGATGTATGACTTATAGAGAGTATGGTTGTTATATGTGTTATATTTGCTCTGTTAAACCCTCCCTTTGGAATGACTTCGATAGCAACAGTGAATCTATTTAGTTATTAAGAGATCTCTCAATAATTCATTCTCATGATAGCACATTGTTAGTAGTTAGTGGTGAAAATCAAAGTTATGCAGGGCTTGGTTAAAGATGGGAGACCAAATGGAGAAGCTGCCCAACTTGTTATTTTTTTCTTCTAGTGGATATAATGTTGAAGATCTGATGTTGTCTCAACGATAGAAATTCAACATATTTTATAAAAGGTTTGTCTAGGTTGAAAATCGGTTACCATCATGACATCGTTCTGTGGTTGAAATTTCACACGCAAAACAACAGTTTTTGATGACTTTTTGCAAATCCAATGTATTTTCCACGTAGATACCACATCACAATACGTTGACAAATTACGCTGAAACAACGTTGATTCAACCAATTGGTGCCGAGTGGGAACTGTCTCTTTTATTCATATAGGCCTACGACAGTTCACAGTTGTAGCATTTGGGATGATAACCGTTTCCCCAAGTCTTTCCACTCTGTAGTTTTTTTCAGTGAGTTCTACCCTGCAGCAGAGGCGGCAGGTAGCCTAGTGGTTAAAGTGTTGGACTAGTAACCGGAAGGTTGCAAGTTCAAACCACTGAGCTGACAAGGTACAAATCTGTCGTTCTACCCCTGAACAGGCAGTTAACCCACTGTTCCTAGGCCGTCATTGAAAATATGAATTTGTTCTTAACTGACTTGCCAGGTAAAATAAAAATAAATAGATATGTACCTTCAGAGCACCCTGAGAAAATAAGACTCTTGCATGCTATTTCTCAACCCTTTTGTTGTTCAGCAATTCTCTCCACACGGGCAAATTTGGAGCCTCTTTTTCTGACCTCTGTTTTTGAAGTGTAATGAACCAGGTGAAGATTGTAATCGTATAGACAGCGGCAGTCTTTCCACCAGCTCTCTGTTCTCTCTTCATACAACAGACTCTACATATTTAGACTCTCCCTATGCAAGATCTCCCTGTGTTTGTTTTTGCTAGCATGTCTTCTTTGGGCATTTCCATATGATTCTAATCCCTATAGGCAGTGACATAGACAGCCTGCTATAGCAGCAGAAAGGCCCAACTCTTTGTGTGTGTGTCCATGACATGTTTAGGGTTAATGTTGCATCGGTGCCTCATGATTGCCTGGCTAGTGGAGTGACCTTTCACCCGTTGTAGGGCAGGGCGTGGAGCGGAGAGAGGAGGGGGTGGGGGGGTAAAGGGAAGGTGGGGGTGGCTATCAGGTATTCTAAGTGGGAGGGGGTCAAGTGGGGGAAGAGGGAGGGGGAAGGGTTGTAAATATACAGTGTAGGGGAGAGTGGGGTAGGTTGAGCCAAAGGGGTAAGTTGAGCCACCCAAATTTATAATTTGACCAAGTATTTAGGAAGAGGTCATGATTTCATGGAGTCTATGAAGCAAGGAACCACATGGAAAAAGTGGTAAGCAAGTTAAATCCAAAAAATAAGATTTTTACCAAGTCAAATGAATATATTGTGTTAGAGGTTTCATGATGCTTGCATCTAAACCAACGTAGATCATTTTAAGATTGTTCAGTTGGGATCTCTATATGCTTCAATATGAGGTCCTAAGCCTAGCATGAAAGTGCATCCTTGTAGATGTGTGGGCTAATATAGTCATCATGTTTGCCTTGGGGTAAGTTGAGCCATTGGTTGAGCCAATGGTTGAGCCAATTGAAGTGTTTTCTTCCCAGGCGTAATGCAAGGAATTATTGTTGGGATATGAGGTAACAACAGGGCCTGGCCTATGTTAAAAGTGTTAAATAAAGTACAACATGTTTGTTAGGAGTTAAGTCTGTGTTAAAAGATGCCTAAAATGATTGAAAGACAAAAAAGTGTGTTGAATTATGTTTGGGAAATAAAGATTGTTATGGTTTTAAAAAGGTAGTGATAATATTTCATTCAGTACAGAAATGTGTAGGCGGCTTAACTTACTCTGTCCTGCGGATCAATTTACCCCATATCTGGGGTAAGTTGTGCAAAGACACCACTTTTTTGGACAAGCTATGTTTTAAGAACTGTAAGGTTTACACGAATTCGGATCATTTCCAAGGATACCCACCATACTGAAATATATGTAGATATATTTGTTAGAAAGAATACTATATTTTTCTTGACGGAGTGATGCTGAATGTAAAAAATGGCTCAGATTACCACACTCTTCCCTATATCTTGTCTCATGTCAGTGCTCCTTGCTTACACTGTATGTTGATGGAGTCATTTAAGCCTCCATGTTTTGTTGAGAGCTTCTTGGGTGGTAGTAAGGCTATTTCACAAAGAATTGTGATAAACATACATCCACTACTTGTTTCTGAGTAGTTAGCTCCTTGGCTCTCATTTGTCCTGTCTTGTGAAAGGCCTTCCTGGAGTCATGGGCACCAACATCCTGGTATGGACTGCATGGAATCTCCGTCAAGATGGCGCCGACAGACACGGTCTCCCTGTTGCTAGCTTTGCTGTGTACATTTTTTGTTTTCATGTTATTTCTTACATTATTTTCTCAGAACTTTTCTTGTATCATTACCTTCAGCCAGAAATAAATGTTGGACATTAGATCGGTGGTCACTCACCAGAAAGTCTAGCAGAAATTTGTTTGCATACCATCCACCGCTTATATTACTCGCTAACGTTCAGTCTTTGGACAATAAAGTGGATGAGCTCAGGGCAAGGATCTCCTTCCAGAGAGACATCAGGGACTGTAACATATTCTGTTTTATGGAATCATGGCTCTGTCCGGATATATTGTCCCCGTCCATTCAACCAGTGGGGTTCTCTGTCCATCTTGCGGACAAGAAGAAAAAACTCTACCGGAAAAAGAAAGGCGGTGGGGTTTGTTTCATGATTAACAAAATACAAACTAGCCAAATATGAACTTTGCTCTGCAATAAGGAAGGCCAAAACATACCA
Source organism: Oncorhynchus masou masou (assembly GCF_036934945.1). Lineage (NCBI taxonomy): Eukaryota > Metazoa > Chordata > Actinopteri > Salmoniformes > Salmonidae > Oncorhynchus > Oncorhynchus masou. The sequence goes on along the minus strand of NC_088226.1, from coordinate 17,904,169 downwards.
CAAAAAACACCTGAAAGCACAATTAACTGCCAATGACTCCAGATCAGTCAGGAAACGTTTACAAGAGATGACAAATTACAAAAAATGATCCTCCCCACTTCAAATGAGGACCCTGACCTCCCCGACAAGCTCAATGTGTTTTCTGCGCGCTTTGAGGAAACAAGTGCATAGACACTTAAACCCCCCCCCCCCACACTTCACGTACCCCCCCTCCCGACACCATTCACCATACAGGAGGTGAGAATTGTTTTCAAAAAACAGAACATAAGGAAACCCGAAGGGCCGGATCAACTTGCCCCAGCTGTGCTCCACCACTGTGTGGAACAACTGGCTCTAGTGTTCACTGACATTTGTAACATTTTCCTTATGCCATTGTACAGTACCACAGTATCCACCATCATCACTGTCCCCAAATCACCCAAAACACCCTGCCTCAAAAATCTGAGCCCCATCGCCCTGACTTCTGTGGCCATAAAAGCGTTTCAATGCCATGTCCCAGCCTACTTAACATCATGCACATCCCCATTGATGGATCCACTCCAGTTTGCCTAGAGAGCTAATAGGCCCATTGAAGACGCTGTCGACCTGGCATTCCACCACAGATTGCAACACCTGCAGACACCTAACAACTACTTACGCCTCTTGTTCATAGACTTTTGGATCGGCCTTCAAAACCATCAATCCCCACAAACTAGTCACTAAGCTGAAGGACATGAACATCAACCCAGCTATGTGCCACTGGATACTGGACTTCCTGAGGAACAGAAGCCAGACTGTCAAGGTAAACAATCTGACATCTCGACCTCTGACCCTCAGTACTGGGGCACCACAAGGTTGCGTGCTGTCCGCTCTGCTCTTCTCCCTCTTCACGAACCAGTTTACATCCCATGAGACCACAGTCGAGGTCTTTAAATATGCTGACAGCGCCACCATAGTCAGCTTCATCACAGACAACAATGAAACACATTACTGCCATGAAGTGGCCTTTTGCCTTTTGGTAGGCCGTCATTGTAAATAATAATTTGTTATTAACTGACTTGCCTAGTTAAATAAAGGTGAAATAAAAAGTGTCTCAGGCGGTGACATAGTGTAAGGACTATGACCTCATGCTCAATGCCTCAAAAAACACAGATATAGCCATAGACTACAGGATAAGAAAGAACCCCAAGGTCATAATCACTGACCAACCAATAACCTTGATAGATTCTTTCAAATTCCTTTGCACTTACATAATTGAAATGGGACACCAACTCCAACCACATCATCAAGAAGGCCCAGCAGAGGCTTTACCTTCTAAGACAACGGAAAACGTACAGGGCCAGCTGCTGGTTCAGTTTTACACAGCCATCATACAGTGCACTATCACATCATCCATTATATTTAGGTATGGGAACATGGACAGTCACATTGAGAAGATACTACAGAGGGTTGTGTCAAATGCCTTCAAGATCACTGGCTTTGACCTTCCCTCTGTGAGCTCTCTGCACACCAAGCGCACATTCAAATGTGCGGAAATAAATCAACAACCTCCCCTCATCCCTCCAGCCAATTAACTCTTTCAGCCCCTACCCTCTGGAAGGTGTTTAAAAAAAGTTTTTCCCCACAGCTGTCAGAACGTTGAACTCCCTTCGCATTGGTTGTATGGCAATAAAGTATATTGTATCTTGTAACGCATGGTGTGATTGTGGTAATGTACAGGAACTCAAGTCCTTTTGTTCTCTCGATCTGGAATCCTAAAATTAAATGCCGACCGCATCACCTCCCGAGATAATTTTCTTCAGTCATCATCACTGCCATGTATGTTCCCCCCCAAGCCTACACCGTGACGGCTCTCAAGGAACTACACTGGATTATATGCCAACTGGAAACCGCATATCCTGGGGCCACATTTATTACAGCTGGGGACATTAATAATGGACATCTGAGGAAAACGCCACCGAAATTCTATCAACACATGTGTTACACGCTGAACATGGACCCTGGCGCTTTTCTACTCTCCCTTCCGGGACAGCTATAAGGCCCTCCGCCGACCTTCCTTCTGTCACGACTTTCGGCCGAAGTTGATGCCTCTCCTTTCCATTTGTTTTGTCTTTTGTTTTCTACACACCTGGTTTCAATTTCCCCATTACTGTCACACCCTGACCATAGTTTATTGTATGTTTCTATGTTTTGGTTGGTCAGGGTGTGATCTGAGTGGGCATTCTATGTTGGATGTCTTGTTTGTCTATTTCTATGTCTGGCCTGATATGGTTCTCAATCAGAGGCAGGTGTTAGTCATTGTCTCTGATTGGGAACCATATTTAGGTAGCCTGGGTTTCACTGTGTGTTTTGTGGGTGATTGTTCCTGTCACCAGATAGGGCTGTTTCGGTTTTCCACGTTTGTTGTTTTGTATTGTTCATGTTTCATCTTAATTAAAGATGTATCTAACTAACCACGCTGCATTTTGGTCCGATCCTTGTTCCACCTCTTCATCAGAAGAGGAGTTGGAAGAAACACGTTACAGAATCACCCACCACAACAGGACCAAGCGGTGTGGTAACGGGAAACAGCAAAGGCAGCAGCAGGAGCAGCGATCACAGGACTTCTGGACTTGGGAGGAGATATTGGACGGAAAAGGACCATGGGCACAGCTTGGAGAATATCGCCGTCCCAAGGAAGAACTGGAGGCGGAGAAAGCGGAGAGGCGCTGGTTTGAAGAGGCAGCACGGTGACGCGGTTGGAAGCCCGGGAGTCAGCCCTAAAAATATCTTGGGGGGAGGGGCTCACAGGGAGTATGGCGACGCTAGGTAGGAGACCTAGAGCCTTCCTCCTCTCCTGCGCTGTTGAAGTCTCCTGCCTGTTTAGCGCTGCCAGAGCCTACCGCCTCTACAGCGCTGCTGGAGTCTCCCGCCTGTTTAGCGCAGCCCGAGCTGTCAGTCTGCATGAAACAGCCAGAGCTGCCAGTCTGCAAGGAGCTGCCAGTCTGCAAGGAGCTGCCAGTCTGCAAGGAGCTGCTAGTCTGCAAGGAGCTGCTAGTCTGCAAGGAGCTGCTAGTCTGCAAGGAGCTGCTAGTCTGCAAGGAGCTGTCAGTCTGCAAGGCGCTGCCAGTCTGCAAGGCGCTGCCAGAGCTGCTAGTCTGCAAGAAGCCGCCAGAGCTGCCAGTCAGCATGGTGCAGCCAGAGCCGCCAGTCAGCATGGTGCAGCCAGAGCCGCCAGTCAGCATGGTGCAGCCAGAGCCGCCAGTCAGCATGAAGCAGCCAGAGCTGCCAGTCAGCGTGGAGCAGTCAGAGCCGTCAGTCTGCCAGGATCCGCCAGTCAGCCAGACTCTTCCAGATCTGCCAGACTCTTCCAGATCTGACAGACTCTTCCAGATCTGCCAGTCAGCCAGACTCTTCCAGATCTGCCAGTCAGCCAGACTCTTCCAGATCTGCCAGTCAGTCAGACTCTTCCAGATCTGCCAGACTCTTCCAGATCTGCCAGTCAACCAGACTCTTCCAGATCTGCCAGTCAACCAGATTCTTCCATATCTGCTAGTCAACCAGACTCTTCCAGATCCGCCAGTCAACCAGACTCTTCCAGATCCGCCAGTCAACCAGACTCTTCCAGATCCGCCAGTCAACCAGACTCTTCCAGATTCGTCAGTCAGCCAGGATCTGCCAGAACTGCCAGCCAGCTGGGATCTGCTGGATTCAACTGCCTGACTGAGCTTCCTCTCAGTGCTGGGCTTCCTCTCAGTGCTGGGCTTCCTCTCAGCCCCGAGCTGCCCCTCAGTGCTGAGCTGCCCCTCAGTGCTGAGCTGCCCCTCAGTGCCGAGCTGCCCCTCTATCCCGAGCTGCCCATCTGTCCCGAGCTGCCCCTCTGTCCCGAGCTGCCCCTCTGTCCCGTGTTATTTAGTAGGGTTGCCGTGGCTAGGAGGTCACGGAGGCGGACAAGGTGGGGGAGGACTACGGTGAAGTGGGGGCCATGTCCAGCACCGGAGCCGCCACCGTGGACAGATGCCCACCCAGACCCTCCCCGATAGGTTCAGGTTTTGCGGCCGGAGTCCGCACCTTGGGGGGGGGGTACTGTCACACCCTGACCATAGTTTATTGTATGTTTCTATGTTTTGGTTGGTCAGGGTGTGATCTGAGTGGGCATTCTATGTTGGATGTCTTGTTTGTCTATTTCTATGTCTGGCCTGATATGGTTCTCAATCAGAGGCAGGTGTTAGTCATTGTCTCTGATTGGGAACCATATTTAGGTAGCCTGGGTTTCACTGTGTGTTTGTGGGTGATTGTTCCTGTCTTTGTGTTTGTTGCACCAGATAGGACTGTTTTGGTTTTTTGCACGTTTCTTGTTTTGTAGTGTTTGTGTTTTAGTTGTTTTATTAAAACATGAATCTCAATAGCCACGCCGCATTTTGGTCCGACACTCCTTCACACCAAGAAAGCCGTTACAATTACATGTTCATTATTTAACCCTCTGGTTTCCCCCATGATTGTGTGCGTGTTTGTTTTATTGTAAGGCTGTATCTGACGGCTGGTATATTATTGCCGGGTTATGTTATTTACTCCGTTTATGTCGGGGTACCGGTATTTTTCCAGCTCCATAGTATAGTATTTATACTGGTATTTTCTTGTATTAAATACCTTGTCCACGCATCTCAGCTCTCCTGCGCCTGACTCCTTTCACCAGTTACCCACAGCCTTGCTTGACACCTTCAGCAATTTAGAACACAACTCAATTCTGCTCCTCCCCACCTATAGGCAGAAACTTAAACAGGAAGCTGCCATGAAAAGGACTGATCAACATTGGTCTGACCAATCGGAATCTATGCTTCAAGATTGTTTTGATCGCGCAGACTGGGAAATGTTCCGGGTCACCTCTGGGAATGGTATCAACGTATACACTGACACGGCGACTGGGTTCATCAGGAAGTGCATAAAGGATCTCGTTCCCAATGTGAAAATTAGAACTTATCCAAGCCAAAAACAATGGACAGGTGACAGCATTCCCGCAAAACTGAAAGCGCGAACCACCGCAGTTAACCATGGAAAGGTGACTGGGAACATGGACTTGCACAAACAGACCATCCACGACCTCCTTGAGGCAATCAAAAAGGTAAAGCGACAGTACAGGGACAAAGGGGAGTCACAATTCAACGGCTCAGACATGAGACGTATGTGGCAGGAACTCCAGACAGTCACGGATTATAAAAGGAAAGCCAGACACGTCACGGACACCGCCGCCTCACTCCCAGACGAGCTAAACACGACGAAGTAAACATACAGCTTCACGGAGACTGTGTACTCTCTGTCTCCGTGGCCGACGTGAGTAAGTCATTTAAGCGTGTTAACCCTCGCAAGGCTGCTGGCCCGGACGGCATCCCAAGCCGCGATCTCAGAGCATGTGCAAACCAGCTGATTCGAGTGTTGTCAACATGTGCTTCAAGAGGTCCACCATTCTTCCTGTGCCCAAGAAAGCGAAGGTAACTGAACTGAATGACTATTGCCCCGTAGCGCTCGCTTCTGTCATCATGCAGTACTTTGAGAGGCAGATCACTTCCACCTTACCCGACACCCAAGACCCACTACAATTTGCATATCTCCCAAACAGATCCACGGAGGTCGCAATCGCCATTGCACTGCACACACTGCCCTATCCCACCGTTTGCGTGCGTGTGCATGTGCGCGTGCGTGTGTGTGTAAAGGTGGCTGTTTTTGTAGTGTCGCTCTTCTTTTCCCCATAGTCACCAACACCAAGGTGGACAATGATCCAATTCCTTAACTAGGCTTTGTGTAGTGGTTTTAATTTACTTCAATAGCCCGCATGTTCTCTCTCTCTCTCTCTCTCTCTCTCTCTCTCTCTCTGTTGACCCACACATTACAGTACAGTGCATACAGGATCTTCATTTTTTTTGTTGTCAGTTTGCTACAGCAGGAAAATGATCCTGCACAACAGGAAATGTGAATAATTATGTGGATTATAATTAATGGACATTTTTGTAGGGGTTGATGCATTTTTCTCAATGGAAAATCAACGCTGACATTTCAATGTGGAAATGACAAACTTCAGAAGACTTTTATAACCTCAAATGCACTCCAATTTGAAAATGTCCTGCATTGCAGGAGAACTTACTATGCCCTGGAGAAACCGCTTGAAACCAAAAACATTCCTTTAACATGTTGAACTTTGTTAATATTGCTAAAATTAGAGATTAAGGATTTGAAGTATTTTTAAAAATAGATATTTGTTTGTATCACTATCAATACTACCACATCTCAAGGTATGATTGAATGGTAAGCAATATCTGCATCTGTCTTACTATTTCATTACTATAAACAAGTTATTTTTTGTGTAAAAATATCATAAAATCGAGGTGCAACAACAGTGGCTCCCAACCATCGTTTGGGAAAATTGAAGGAGGAGTGTGGGGCTTTAGGGTGTACGTTGTATGGCAACCTAACAAGACACTTATGAGCCAATTATTGGAATGAGCTTTTCAATTAAGTGATTACAATTCGCATTTAGCGCTATCGTTCTCTCTGAGCAGAAGCTATGGTGCTGCTAAACTACATCCCTTGCTATTGTATGGCCTTGTTGTAACAGTTATTATCTGGAGCCTTTGAGCTTTGTATGGTGAGAGTGGATTTGGTTTCATTTATGGTGGAGATTCAGGCTCGAGTTCCATTGCGTCCCTGAGAAAAACTGCTACCTCTTTTGAAGGGCGTAGGCAGCAGAGAAGGGCTAGTAGGGATGTGAGGTTTATTCAGCTAAGCTGAAATGTTGAATTATCGCTCAAAACAAAAACAGTATTGAATTTAGCGTTTGATACGAACATTGCAACTTTAGGCATTCTGAATGCACCGTTTGTGGAATGCAAAGTTCGAACACGCCGGTTGTGGATGTAGCCCTAAAAATTGTGTGTTGAAATTATTTCTCAACGTCAATGTTGACAGACTGGTCTTTTTTAATGTGAAATCAAAACATGAATTCATTAAAAAAAATCAAATAACAATAAGGTTTTATTGTCAAATTCACCGGATAGTTGCAATGAAATAAGCATCAAGTTGTAAATACCAGATAAAATCTACACATTATGTCGTCTACACGCATAAGGTCACGCATAAGGTCACAGCTATAGGAAGAAGACGTGAGCATTTTGACTGAAGGGCTTTATAGCAGTAGTACAGAGCCAACATATATCACGGCTTTGGCAGTTCGCTGCTTAATCTCATTACCCTACTGCTCTATAGACTCTTAGACAAAAAGGTCCTATCTAGAACCTAAAAGGGTTCTCCGGCTGTCCCGATAGGAGAACCCTTTGAAGAACCCTTTTTGGTTCCAGGTAGAACCCTTTCCCCAGAGGGTTCTACATTGAACCCAAAAGAGTTCTGCCCGGAGCCAGAAATAGTGTACATAGGAGCCGTTAATCAGTAGCCCTGTTTTATTTGATTTTTTAAGAGGCACCTTTTTGAGGGCCCCACCCCTTTCCCTTCCTCCATCTCTCGCCCCTCTCCTCTGCTCTCCACATGCATTGAGAGGAAGTTAGCTGGGAGTGGGGGTGTGTACATGTGGGGGAGGGGCGCAGTGCTCGGAGAGAGAGGGAGAGAAGGCAAGCTGCTGTCTTTGAAGCCTATTGTTTTTTTCTTCTCTCTCTCTTTCTCTCGCTCGCTCTCTCTATCTCTCTCCCTCTCTGCATTTCATTCCCTACTCCCCCATCATCCTCTGAGCTTGGTTGCTGATTGGCCAAGCCACCGAGAGGGTGAAATTAGGCAGGAAGTAGCTCTGGATAAAAAGAAAAGGCAAAGCGGTGCTACATGACTGAGACTTCCTGTGTGCTCCATTTCCTGCTTGACCTTTCACCTTGCCCATGGGCCCCACATAGTTAATTTGGTGGGATTTGGAGGTCTGCAGCTACCCTGGTGCACATGTGTGTGTTAGCATGTGTGTGTACTTCTTTCGTTCCGCTGAGTTGGTTGAGTTGTCGTGGGCCCCTTTGCTTGGTAGACTGTATATGTATTGCTGTTGTGTAATTGTCGCTATTCTTCGGCTACGCCATCTTCGCTAAAACAAATTTTGGCCTCCATTTTCAAAACTCCATGGTCTGTTGTAGTTATACTCTCAAATGAAAAGGACTGTAAGGGTTACTTAGGCCAAGTTAATCACATAATCACAGTTTGTATGTGTGTATTTGTGTTGGTAGGTGTTTACAGTATGTTAGTATAGTCATGAGTATTTTATCTATGTGCCCTTTTATTTTAGCAAGTGTGTTCAGACCTACATTTATGGCGTGCCTTTGTTGGTTTTCGACTGTATCTTGTAAATCAAGGGGCATCTACAAAGTCTGTATGCACTTGATGCTTGTGGTGTGGGTGTGTTTGTGTTTTCAGTACACATAGTGTGTGTATATGTGTGTGTGTGTGTGTGTGTGTGTGTGTGTGTGTGTGTGTGTGTGTGTGTGTGTGTGTGTGTGTGTGTGTGTGTGTGTGTGTGTGTGTGTGTGTGTGTGTGTGTGTGTGTGTGTGTGTGTGTGTGTATTCAAACGTGAATGTGTGGAGCCTAAGTGACTGTGTGGGTGTGTTTAAAAAAAAAACATTAAAAAAACAAACTTTTTTACAATACTAATTCGGATGTATGTGCAAATATGCACATGTGCGGATGAGTGGGTGTGTTTGTTATTAATATGCTTGGTGGGTGTGTGACTTGGTGTGTTATGTGTGGGCGTCTGGGTGTGTGTTTATGATTATGGGCTATGGAATGCTCCTCACTGTTTTTTCCTTCCACCGGGAGGACGGCCGGGTCCTCCAGCCCTGCTGAGACTGTCCCATCATGCATCGGTGAGCCACCGGTGGGGGGGCGCTCTAGGGACCTTTCCAATGCTAAACAGACGGCCTGATGGGAATGGGAGGCGAGCCACCCAGGGCGATATGCATGCCTGTGTAACAGCTCTCTGTGAAAATTGCACCTCCTCTGTGTATGCATGTGTGTATGGTTGTGTAGATTTTACCCCTATGTAAAATTATCTGAGGGTGTGTGTGTTACGCAATTGAGCCCGAACTTGGCACCGGAAGTTTTTTTTTCTACATTTGTGGTTCCTTATTTGTAAAGTCTACATACAGTATGAAAGTAAAGGTTTGAATATTGTAGTTATGTTTGTTTATTAAATGGTGAGGTGATACTGTAGAGCAGAGTTCTCTAATAGGCGGCCTACCGGCGATTTTTCTTTTTGCCCCCAAGGTTTCTGAGCAAAATAAAAAAGAGAATAAATAAATATACACTACCAGTAAAAAGTTTGGACACACCTACTCATTCAAGGGTTTTTCTTTATTTTAACTTTTTTCTACATTGTAGAATAATACTGAAGACATCAAAACTATGAAATAACACATGGAATCATGTAGTCACCAAGAAAGTGTTAAACAAATCAAAATATATTTGAGATTTGAGATTCTTCATAGTAGCCACCCTTTGCCTTGATGGGGGCTTTGCACACTCTTGGCATTCTCTCAACCAGCTTCATGAGGTAGTCACCTGGAATTTAATTGCAATTAACAGGTGTGCTTTGTTAAAAGTGAATTTGTAGAATTTCAAATCACATCAAATTTATTTGTCACATACACATGGTTAGCAGATGTTAATGCGAGTGTAGTGAAATGCTTGTGCTTCTAGTTCCTACAATGTAGTAATAACCAAAAAACAAAAAACTGCATAGTTTCCTAGGAACGCGAAGTGAGGCGGCCATCTCTGTCGGCGCTGGAAGTAATTTATTTCCTTCTTACTGCGTTTTTTTGCCAATCAGTTATGTTGTGACAAGGTAGGGGTGGTATATAGAAGATTTGGTAAAATACCAAGTCCATATTATGGCAAGAACAGCTCAAATAAGCAAAGAGAAACTACAGACCATCATTACTTTAAGACATGAAGGTCAGTCAATCCAGAAAAAGTAAAGAACTTTGAAAGTTTCTTTAAGTGCAGTCGCAAAAAACCATCAAGTGCTTTTTTGGTCTGATGAGTCCAAATTTCAGATTTTTGGTTCCAAATGTTGTGTATTTGTGAGACGCAGAGAAGGTGAATGGATGATCTCCGCATGTGGGGTTCCTACCGTGAAGCATGGAGGAGGAGGTGTGGGGTGCTTTGCTGGTGACACTGTCAGTGATTTATTTAGAATTCAAGGCACACTTAACCAGAATTCTGCAGCGATATGCCATCCCATCTGGTTTGCGCTTTGTGGGACTATCATTTGTTTTCCAACAGGACAATGACCCAAACACACCTCCAGGCTGTGTAAGGGCTATTTGACCAAGAAGGAGAGTGATGAAATGCTGCATCAGAAGATCTAGCCTCCACAATCACCCAAGCTCAACCCAATTATGATGGTTTGGGATGAGTTGGACCACAGACTGAAGGAAAAGCCACCAGCAAGTGCTCGGCATATGTTGGAACTCATTCAAGACTGATGGAATAAATATATATACAAAAGTATGTGGACACCCCTTCAAGTTAGTCACACCCGTTGCTGACAGGTATATAAAATCAAGCACAGCCATGCAATCTCCATAGACAAACATTGACAGTAGAATGGCCTTACTGAAGAGGTTAGTGACTTTCAACGTGGCACTGTCATAGGATGCCACCTTTCCAACAAGTCAGTTAGTCAACTTTCTGCCCTTGTCGATCTGCCCCGGGCAAATGTAAGTGCTGTTATTGTGAAGTGGAAAAATCTAGGATCAATAATGGCTCAGCCGTGAGGTAGCAGGCCACACAAGCTCACAGAATGGGACCGCCGAGTGCTGAACCACGTAGTGCGTAAAAATCAGCTGTCCTCAGTTGCAACCCGCAGCTTCATGAAATGGGTTTCCATGGCCGAGCAGCCGCATACAAGCCTAAGATTACCATGCGCAATGCCAAGCGTAGGCTGGAATGGTGTACAGCACGCCACCATGGGACTCTGGAGCAGTGGAAACGCCTTCTCTGGAGTGATGAATCACGCTTCACAATCTGGCAGTCCAACGGACTAATCTGGGTTTGGCGGATGCCAGGAGAATGCTACCTACCCCAATGCATAGTGCCAACTGTAAAGAATAATGGTCTGGGGCTGTTTTTCATAGTTAAGGCTAGGCCCCTGGCCTGCACAATCAACCCCATCAAACACCTTTGGGATGAATTGGAACGCTGACTGCGAGCCAGACCTAATCACCCAACATCAGAGCCCGACCTCACTAATGCTCTTGTGGCTGAATGGAAGAAAATCTCCACAGCAATGTTCCAACATCTATGTAATTTTCGTTATTGGACATAAAATGCCAGGAATTATATAGTAAGTACATTTACATTTTAGTAATTTAGCACACTCTCTTATCCGAAATTACTTACAGTAGTGAGCTCCAAGTGATAATACATTTTTGAAATCTGTTCCCAAGTATTCCCATGTGTAAATAGAGGGATATGTGATCGTACCCCAATGTTACCAAGGCATGAAATTATTGTGTTTTTGTAAAATACTGTATCTGTTAAGGATTCTTGTGGTCAATTTGCAGTGTATAAATGATTTAGAGCTATGTCCCGGCACCCCGACCAAGGACAAATCAGCCCACGGCTGAATGTAATTGGGGACCCCTGCCGTGGAGGCCTATCCTTGAATGAAATGTTGCGGGAGAGATCTTCAAAGGAGAGATATACAGGAACCAAAATTGATGACATGAGTATAATGGAGGACAGAGAGTTAAGCTATTCAGTTAGGACCTTTCGAAACCTCCCGCAAGTCAATTTTCCCTTGCATAACCAAACAGTGTCTGTACAACATGTACACACTTACGTACATTCAAACACACCTTCGCTCTTCATCACAGGTCTGTAGGAAACGTGCTCCCTGGCACTTTCACTCTTCCTCATTTTCAATGTTTGGGATGTCTGTCCTTTACAGAGTGTGCTCTCTCTCTCTCTTCCCTCTCTCTATTCTTCCCACCTGCTGTGCTTCTCCCACCCCACCCTATATTCCCTGACCATTCTATTCTTTCACATGGTAAACTAACTCCTCCTTGCCCCTCCTATGAGACAATGCTATGGTCTCACCCCCCCCCCCCCCACCTTCAGACCAATAGAGTCTCCTGATCAGTCTTAAAGGCCCTTCCCATTTGACCCCACAAGCGCAAAGCTGTGGGCTTGAGGCTTCTAAGCGTCCAGGCCCCTCGTCTTTCTCCCATTGTCCTGTTGGTACCACCACAAGCTATATATGTTAGATGCTACCTCAAGGACAAAGTCAATTTGTAAGTCGCTCTGGATAAGAGCGTCTGCTAAATGACTTAAATGTAAATGTAAATGTAATGTCAGTAACACAGACATAAACATTCCTTAAGCTTCAGCTGAGCTTTGTTTTTCAAGAATTTCAAATGTTTGTTCCTTTTGGAGTATTTGCTATGTGAGGTCTAGAGCATGTGGAGGGAAGACCACCCCTGAAGGGAAGAACAACAACAGATGAATGGGTGCAACCATATTGTCTCCTCGCCACTCACCCATCTTCCCCTCCCCTGTCGTCATGGCGTCAGCCAATGAGGTGCCTGGGAGTTGGCGGTCAGTGTTGTCTAGGTTCATTTAATTTAACAGTTGGTGTGGGTGTGGGGCCGATAGTTGAGGGGGGTTGAAGGGGCAAATGTGAGTTAAGTGTCGGGTGGGGGAGTATGTAGATGTGGGGGTTGGGTGGATGGTTACGTCTATTGATGTATTGATTTGCGGGACAGGGACTTTGATGGATGAAAAAGGGTTTTCGCCGAGGAGGAAAAGTACCAGGAGCTTGGTGGCCTTGGTAGTTCTGCTCACTGCACCATCCCACATTCTCCCCTAACCCCCCAGACCAGCCCGCCCCCATCACACCAGGCCTAAATCTCAATTCAATGGCTCACCCATCCCCCTCACTTGCTCCCCTCACAAATAGCCTACCGTGGGTGGTGAAGCCTGAAGCTCGGCCATGATCTTGGCTGTTGATTTGGTGGCTTTCACAAGTTTACCCAAAATGGCCAAAACTATTTGTTTTCAAGACTTTGTGGTGGCCTTTGAGTAACTGAACCATTCTATGTGGCTAAAGGGTCGTTAGTGCCTTAATGGTTACAGCACATTCAACCCATTGCTGAACTACCATCCAACCGTGTTGCACAGGAAACAGGAACATCTTAGCCTCATCACCACCCTGAAACCTTTCGGAATGTTGCTGCTCTTGAAAACAACCTGTGCCGTGTTTGTATTGGGTGGCTTTATGGTAATATATGTGTAGAATGTCATTTACCTGAGGCCCATGAGCTTAGATTTGCCCTTCCATGTGTTTTGTCGTGCAGAGCCCGAGAGGCGAGGCAGGGAATTTTTATTGGGTTGCGTCTCTCCTGGGTGTGGAAACTAGGGTTCAGAGGTCACCAGGGGACTGCCACATATTAACCCTTTACAAACCAGCAGAGCAGTGAGCTGCCCCTCCCGTATGACCCCTGGCGCCCGTTCTCTCCTCTACACACACACCAAACACACACACAACCTCTCACATAGATCATTAGAGCTCCCTCTAGAGTTTCAATCAGGATGCTGGCAACCAATTCCCAGCTCTGTGTTTCAGTTGCCCTTAGGCACACAGATCTAGCATCAGCTTACCCTCTAAAATCTGGTGGTAGATGCGACCTTACATCTAGGAGTGACGTCATCCTACTCCCAGACAGAGATCCTAAGGGGTTAAATCAGGAAAATTTGATAGGCTACTAATACCTACCTGCTACCCCTCCCTGTCCTCTTTTCTCTCCTCTCTATATTCCCCTGATCTCCTCCACATTGCCTTCTCTGTGGCCAAATCTTTGAATACATCTGTGAGTACTACTTTGGTACTGAGTGGTTCAATATATAAGTTATTCAGCTTGTTTGTTTATTCTTGTATTTTGGGGAACCTTGATGTTGTTATGGCAGTTGTCCTCCCCCTGCTCCAGTTCTTTCTCTCTCACTCCTATTTGCGCCTTGTGACACTCTGTCCCTTTCTCGCATGCGTTCCCCTGCAGTCAACTCTCTCTCGCTTAATGCCAAACCCCCTCACACACTCTCTCCCTCTACTATACTCCGTAATAGTTTGACTCTCTCTCTCTGAGTCCAGGCCAGCAACAGGCAGCGGGATATGCAAGCTGGCAGATGCTGATGAGCTGAGACACACACACACACACACACACACACACACACACACACACACACTTTCAGCGTTGCTCATGTGTACTGAACCAGGATGTTTAAGCCTGAAACACAAGACTGCCAACCGTGTGTGTCTGTCTGTCTTTCTTGACAGCTTGTCATAACTTTCAATGGAGCATTGGCGGTCAGTACAATGGAGCTCATCATTTTTTTTTATGGTCACAGACTTCTCAGTTGAGAGGCTCAAAGTATTGGAGTTGTACATATAAAATATATGGAGTAGTGACACCGATGCTCTTTCCTCTCACAGTTGCTGCAGGCAAACTGTGATACACTGGTATTTTATGATGCTGAACTGCGAACCAGAGAACACAATCATGCTGCTGATTCAATGAAATAAAGAATGACGTTTTACCAGTTTGGTAAATTTCCATGTAGGTTTACAATAAAAAATATTCCGAATTGGATGGTTAATTGAGTAATAATGCCTGAGAAACTGGTGTTTGGAGGATAAATGGGGTGGCAGAGTAGCCTAGTGGTTAGAGCGTTGGACTAGTAACCGAAAGGTTGCATGTTCGAATCCCCGAGCTGACAAGGTACAAATCTGTCGCTCTGCCCCTGAACAGGCAGTTAACCCACTGTTCCAAAGCTGTCATTGAAAAGAAGAATTTGTTCTTAACTGACTTGCCTAGTAAAATATTTACAACACAACCCAGTCGTCTGTTCTATTGCCATACTGGCTGGCAACGTTCTTATCCCTTGCTTGCTAGCAAGCCAACAACGGCTAACTTACAGTCATGTCAAGAAATGCAGCCAGAATAACAGCAAAGTAACTGCATTTGCATTCTCGTGACAGTTATTTGGATACATCCATAACAATGAGCTAATGGGGCACGATTTGACCTGGCATAAAAAAGGTGGTCACTCATCAGGACGCTGTTGTTCAGAGGAACTAGACAACAACACAATCACTTCAAACTGGAAGCTGGAAAGACTGCAAACTAGCTGCACTTTGTTTCATTTGCCATTTTTTCAATTGACAGTTGTTTATATCTATAAAAAATTATGCCAGCTGATTCATGATTTAGACTGGCTGAGAAACGCAGCCTGCTTGTCTGTCTTGTCCCGACTCCCGACACGTTCATTATTATGGGACAGCTGGAGATTGAATTTCAATATTGAAAAATGTTGCAAATGTTGGAGAGACAGCGAGGTTCATACAAATCTCCGCTGTTGAAAACTAAATGTTAGTCTAAAAGAAATCTAAGATAATGTCTAGATGCTTTTTATAGTGGAGATTAAGTATATAAATTGCCTGGCTGGGGAGATGAGACAGTGGATTACGCAGTCAGCTGGAACAGAGTAAATAGGCATTTTAATGTCCTAGATTTAGCCGGTGGTAACTTGTGGAATAGACACCGGCTGGAATGAGGTTTCATCCAATCAGCATTCAGGATTAGAACCACCCATTGTATAATATAGTATAACCACACAACAGGTAATAGTTTAACCAAATCCATTTGACTGCATAAAATATGTAAATGTTTTACAGGATTGTTTGAGTTGAATATTTTCGAATAGTATTTCTCTCTTTCTTTCTTTCTTTCTCTCTTTCACTCTCTCTTTCTCTCTTTCACTCTCTCCTAGGACCAGGAAACTCCAGATCAGAAACATTCCTCCACACCTGCAGTGGGAGGTGAGTGCCCCTGGTTTGACCAGGACATAGTTTCACCATATCAAAATGTATCAATGGTCCGTTAGTGTCTCTCAACCAGTTGGTGTTACTTTGAGACGGAAAAGCATAGATTAGTCCCTGCTACAACAAAGGTAAGTAATCAAAAAAAAACATGTTCCCGAAAAGAATGTTCTGTTTAACCGTCTGGGATGTGAGTGAGTTAAGGGGATAAAAGGCACTTAGATTAACTATGGCTGCGGGCATGAGCGTGTGTGTTCGTATGTGCATTTGTGTCTTTATTGTGTGTGTCTGTGTGAGTGTGTGCTGGCGTGGGCTTCGAGCGGCGCACGCTGCTGCTGACAGCTGGACGAAGACAGGCCACATGTCTCTGCTAAGGCGGGGCTCTTTTGCTTTCTCTCTCTCTCTCTCTATCTCTCTCCCTCTCTTTCTCTCCCTCCCTCTCTTTCTTTCCACTCCGTCCTGACGGGCGCTCTCGTGCAGCGCAGCGTGTAACTTCCCTAGCTGGCCACATGAGGGTAACGTTTCTCCACCCATGTTCTAGCCCTGCACGTGAGCCACAGTACAGCATGGAATAAAACAAAACGAGGCCCAATGTCAGAGGTAGAAACAGCAGGGAAGTCAAACCAAGCTTCTGGACAGCCGCATAGCCATTTATCCAAGTGACATACAGTAGTGGGTGCCACAATTATACGTATGGGTGGTCCCGGAAATCAAACCCATTATCCTGGCATTGCAAGCACCATGCTCTACCTACAGAGCTACACAGGACATAAGTAGACCAGGGAAGCATCTCTCTCCTGTCAGTTACACTAATCACTTAGGTGGCAGGTTGAAATGATGCAGACACTTTGACCCTTGAGGACTGGAACTGCTTTACACTGATGTAGCACATGAGACAAATAACAGAACATTGCAGAAACCCAGTTTAGGTGCAAATGTTGTAACACAACTATAATGAAATTGTGTTCTCCCCTCCCTAGGTGCTGGATGGTCTGCTGGCCCAATATGGAACCGTTGAGAACTACGAACAAGGTAAGATACTAAAGTTACCTCTGGGGAAAAATAGAGTTATTCTGTCCTTTTCATAACCAGTCAGACTCCGCTCTGAACATCTCACTTGCAAATCCAATGATAAGGCTTCCTTTACACACTCACTGGGCGAGATTATAATGAGATTCACAGTAATTCTTTGCACTTTGCTCAATGCTTTTGCACCGCAAAAATGTCACTCACTGTTTTCTATCCCTGAGACCTGACCGGATCTGCTTACATATCCATCTGAGCTACAAAACAAAAGCATATCCATAAAGCGTCTCAGAATAGGAGTGCTGATCTAGGATCAGGTCCTACCTGTCCAGGTAATCTTAGTCATTAAGATCTAAGAGGCACTCCTACTCTGAGGCGCTTTATGATCAGAGTTCTGACATTCCTTCTGTAGTCCAAGCACCTCTCTTCGTGAATACAGCTCATTAAGAAATAGCTTGAGTATACCAGTCTACCGGAAACAATGCGAGAGGGAAGTCTTTATGTCAGTTGTAAATCACTGCTTCTCAGTCCTTCTCTGTCAGCGAATCAGGTTTGATCAATGGGATATCCCATGCTCTGTCATAGGTCAATCAATATCAATAACTCTCAGTGCTCAACTGTTCAGGAAATGGAAAGGAGGTGGGTTTATAGCCTCTGACTTATGCAATCTCCCCTCCTCTCTCCTCTCTCTCTCTCCTTGCATCTCTCTCTCGTCCCCTCTCCTCTCACTCTGGCTGCTTTTCTTAGTGAACACAGATAGTGAGACTGCGGTGGTCAATGTCACATATGGAACTCGGGAACATGCCAGACAGTAAGTCTCCCATAGTACATTATATTTTCTATATCTCTACTTACAAATGTACCCACTCCATATCCTTTCACACCTTGCTCATCTGAATGTTTTTGTGTCCATATAATATATATATATAGGCCATTGAGCAGACACATTTATCCAAAGGGACTTACAGTCATGAGTGCATACATTTGACCTCCCAGGACTCAAACACACTATCCTGGCATTGCAAGCACCATGCTCTACCAACTGAGCTACAGAGGATCATACGAACAAAGCGTATAGGGCTAAATTATGTCCAAATGTTTTTTCAATATTTGAACACTCAAATCAAATCAAAGTTTATTTGTCACGTGTGCCGAACACAGCTATGAAATGCTTACTTACAAGCCCTAACCAACAGTGCCATTTTTAAGTAAAAAATAGGTATTAGGTGAACAATAGATAAGCAAAGAATGTGTTTTCAGTCAACTTACCCGTTTAAAAAATAAAAATTACAGTTGACTGAGGCCGCTCTAGCATGGAAGAAATTCGATCAACTGACTCGTTGGAAAGGTGGCATCCTATGATGGTACCATGTTAAAAGTCACTGAGCTCTTCAGTAAGGCTATTCTATTGGCAATGTTTGTCTATGGAGATTGTATGGCTGTGTGCTCAATTTTATACACCTGTCAGCAACGGGTGTGTCTGAAATCCACTAATTTGAACAGGTATCCACATACTTTTGTATATTTAGTGAATATATATATATATATATATATATATATATATATATATATATATATATATATATATATATATATATATATATATATATATATATATATATATATATATATAATATCACTCGCTTGACCTCTAGTGGTATGATAGTAGGACTGCAGTTGGGGATTGCGCTGCGCTGCAACAAAAATGATCAAAGATATTAAAGATGAACTACACACATGCAGCTGATGAATTTGGCCATAGTAGAAGGTTTCACTTAAGAAAAGCATTATTTTGAGACATTTGGCTTTCAAGGTCCACTTTATTTCAGTCAAATCATATAAAACTCATTTTAAAAATGTTTTCAGAAAACCTCATGGATAAATGACACAAACCACAGGAATTCTTTCTTTCTCTTTCGTCATCCTTATAAACGACCATTTCTAGTTTTGTTGATATTGTCGATGTGTGATTAAATGTGAAATGTAACATCCACCTCCTTCTCCCAGGGCTATCCAGAAGCTGAACGGCTACGAGTTTGAGAACAATTCCTTGCGCGTCTCCTACATCCCAGATGAGACGTCCGATGTCGACTCCCAACGCGGCCAGGACAACAGTCGTCGCCCCGGTTACGGGTCCCGCGGCCCCCGTGGAGGTTCCCCAGGCTCAGGCATGCCTTCAAAACACCAGCACGCTGACATCCCCCTCAGACTCCTGGTGCCCACCCAATACGTGGGGGCCATCATCGGCAAGGAGGGTGCCACCATCCGCAACATCACCAAACAAACCCAGAGCAAGTGAGTACCAATATGACTTGACCAAGTAACCGATGAGTACCAGTGAACCAGATCAAGTAAGTGCAAGTCACCGGTATGGCCTCTAAAAGAGAACATGTTGCTAGAATAGACCGAGCAAAGCCATTACTGATATGAGGCTTTTACATCCCATCTTTGTTAATGTTTTGAAAGTGAGTATGAAAAGGTACTGGGAGCATTGCACAACCCAAAGGGCTTTCAATTGAATTTAAACAAACCAAAAGTGCCCAGCCCACCTGTTTGTGGACACTATACTGTATGGCCAAACGGACTTTCCTGCGTTTTCCGTCCCTGCTAGAATTGACGTCCATCGCAAAGAGAATGCCGGCGCCGCTGAGAAACCAATCAGCATCCACTCCACCCCTGAGGGCTGCTCCTCTGCCTGCCGTATGATCCTGGACATCATGCAACAGGAGGCTAAGGACACCAAGACGTGAGTGCAGTGTCCATGAAGCAGCTGTCAACCCTGCACAGTGTGAAAACTTTAAAGTGACCCTCCAGCTATTTTGTAACTTTTCCCATTAAAAAACGATATCTCCAATTGTGCTTGGGGTGAACTTTTATGCATACAGTTAGGAAACGGTATATTGGGATTTTCTCCTGTGTTTAATCTCATACTGTGTTCTCCTCATCCTCTCAGTGCTGAAGAAGTACCCCTGAAGATCCTGGCTCACAATAACTTTGTAGGCCGACTGATCGGCAAGGAGGGGCGCAACCTGAAAAAAGTGGAGCAGGACACCGACACCAAGATTACCATCTCTCCGTTAGTCACACACATCTAAAAACATACACACACATCTACACACATCATGAAACACACAGGTCCCTGGTTATGTTTACGCAGAGCTGCCACGGTCAATTAGGAAAGATCATGCACCATGTGATTGAAACCTATGACTATATCTAATGACTGAGACTGATTAATTGTACAGTTGTACGGGCCTCCCGAGTGGCGCAGCGGTCTAAGGCACTGCTCCACAGTGCTAGCTGTGTCACTACAAATCCAGGTTCAATCCCGGGCTGTGTTGCAGCCGGCCGTGACCGGGAGACCCATGAAGCGGTGCACAATTGGCCCAGCCTCGTCCGGGGTAGGGGAGGGTTTGGCTGGCAGGGATGTCCTTGTCCCATCATGCTCTAGTGACTCCTGTGGCGTGCCGGGCGCATGCACGCTGACACGGTTGCCAGGTGTACAGTGTTTCTTCCGACACATTGTTGCGGCTGGCTTCCCGAGTTAAGTGAGCAGTATGTCAAAAATAGCTTGGTGGGGTTGTGTGTTGGAGGATGCATGGCTCTCGACCGTTGCCTCTTCCAGAGTCTGTATGGGAGTTACAGTGATGGGACTAGCCTTTAACTACCAATTGAGGAGAAAAAAGGGGTAAAAAAATAGAACTATATGTACTGAGTGGTTTCTTAATTAGTGTAGTCTCCAATGATCACTTGATTAACAGCGTTCCTTGTTCTTTTTCTCCCTCTGCTCCTCTCCCCTTCTTCTTTCTTATTCTACCCACTCTTCCTGTTTCTTATCTTCCTCCTTTTCCACCTGACCTCTCCCTCTTTCCTCTTCTCCTTCTCTTTCACTTCTCCCACCCTCTCTTCTTCTTTCCCTCCGCACCTGTGCAGACTCCAGGACCTGACCGTGTACAACCCAGAGAGGACCATCACAGTGAAGGGACCCATCGAGGCCTGTTGTCTGGCCGAGACAGAGATCATGAAGAAAGTGCGTGAGGCCTATGACAATGACATGGCCGCCATGAATGTGAGTCAATGCTCAGTAAAGTTACTGGCCTCCAATTCTCTTCAAAGCACAATGGTCTCTCACATAGATCTTTCCCCTGGCCCTGGCACTTTAGGTTTCCACCTGTATTTGTTGACTTTAATAGCGAGAAATGCACATACAGTCATTGTCACATGCACTCAAACTATCATGCACTCTCAGTTCAGTTCCTTTGGCACTTACCTGCTTCTTGTCTCCAGCAACAGACTCATCTGATTCCCGGATTGAACCTTGGAGCACTTGGACTTTTCCCCCCTTCCGGTTCCATGCCCCCTCCCCCACCAGGCAACTCTGCATCCCCCTACGGCTCTTTTGGGGTAAGTTCACAGGCTTCTATCTAAGCTAGTTGGGTTCCAGTCATTGAGCTTCAGCTCAGTTTGCTGTGTTTGCAAACGCTGATGCTAGCTCTCACAAACATGACTTCTGTCTGTCTCAGGGTTGGGTTATGGTGTGGCAATAACCTCTAGATCAGCGGGGTCAGATATTGGTTGGGCTGTGGTCATGTTGTGATACAGCTGTAACTGTTTCATGTCACCCTACAGGCCCCTGAGCAGGAGACAGTCCATGTGTACATCCCGGCCCAGGCGGTAGGAGCTATTATTGGCAAGAAGGGAGAGCATATAAAACAGCTGAGCCGCTTCGCTGGAGCATCAATCAAGGTGAGAAATTTACTAGGATACACAGGTGGCAGGGTAGCCTAGTGGTTAGAGTGTTGGACTAGTAACCGGAAGGTTGCGAGTTCAAACCCCCGAGCTGACAAGGTACAAATCTGTCGTTCTGCCCATGTTCCGAGGCCGTCATTGAAAATAAGAATTTGTTCTAAATAAAGGTAATAAAAAATTGCTCACACAAGGAGTCAATGAGGAAAGATAATACACCAAGCTGATGTAAATAGTGCATTCCATCACTGCTCTGAAACTGATTTGAAAAAACACTTCCTTCTGATTTGGCCCATACCTGGCTCAAACTCAGGACCTCTGCCTTGCTAGCACACGTGACCACCCTCCTGAAGCATCTTGCCATTCGCAAAGTTCGCTATTCACTGGCAAAAGTGGGGAGACATCAGGCTGAGGAGTCAGTTTTGCATGTGCTACAGACCTCTATCTATGTGGTTTAAGTTGACCTTCATATCTTTTCCCCTGCCAGATTGCCCCAGCTGAGGCTCCAGACTCCAAGATGCGAATGGTCATTGTAACCGGCCCACCTGAGGCCCAGTTCAAGGTACAGTAGAATGGGAGCATGATAAGACAATCTCTTTTTCAGCCTCTGTTTTTCATAGTGTTCAGAACTGGGAGCCCTCTTCTTGGTGTTTGCATCTTTTGTTGTGTGTGTGGTCTCTGCTTGCCTGTCCTGCCTCATCCCTCATCCGTTTCCTCTCCTCCAACCTGTGTTTCCCTACTTTTAGCCTTACACTCTTCCTCTCCTTCATGCTCTCTTTTTCCCTTCCAAATCCCTGTTGAAGTCACACGTCAAGCCATGGGTATAGTTACTTTTTGATGTCAAACTTTCTTTGTTGCCACCTCAGGCTCAGGGCAGGATTTATGGCAAACTGAAGGAGGAAAACTTCTTTGGGCCGAAGGAGGAAGTGAAGCTGGAGACGCACATCAAGGTAGCTGCTGCCGCTGCCGGCCGAGTCATCGGGAAAGGCGGAAAGACGGTGAGTGTAAAGGGTCTTCTCTAGGTCCTTTTCAGGTTGCATCCCTTTCTCTTTTTGTACCCTGTGTTACAATCAATTCTGTTCCTCTATGTCCTTTGTGGCCATCCTCTCCTGAGCTAGAATAACCGAGCATAGGACCACTAATCACGATAAACAGCCATCTTAGTTTTATCTAAGTGCAAATCACTAACAAAACCGTCTTTATTCCTCAGGTGAATGAGCTACAGAACCTCACTGCAGCTGAGGTGGTGGTCCCTCGCGAACAGACCCCCGACGAGAATGACCAGGTTATTGTCAAGATCATCGGCCACTTCTACGCAAGCCAGGTGAGGATCTCCAAGTCCTCATTCTCTTTCATAAGCCGCCTATAGGATTTGGCTATATAGAACCTACCAAGATTTGAAGAGGCCCCAACCTCTCCTCATCATTTCCGTCAACAGTTTCTCCAGTACTCTTCAGTCTTCTCACATGCTCACTCATATGTTGTTGTCTCCTGCAGTTGGCCCAAAGGAAGATCAGGGACATTCTTACGCAGGTCAGGCAGCAGCAGAAAGGAGGCATGGGGGAGCGCCAGGGGGAGCGCCAGGGGCCACACCCACAGGTCTTGTCTGAGATGGGGCCCTCCCAGGGACTGGCACAGGAGCCCCGGCCCCAGAGAAAGTGACGGGGCAGAGGGACCTTACCGGACAGACAGACAGAAAAACGAACGGAGGATAGATGAATGGACGTATAAAAGAGAGCGACACACGGACCCAGCGATAGACAGGAGAGATGCGAGTCAAACTGAGTCAGAGAGAGGAAACACCTGAGAGAGGACAAAGTTTAGAGAGGAAAAAAAGAGAGGTAAAGTAAACTTAGAGAAAACAGAGACCAGATGCCAGGCCAGAGCGACTGACTGGGAATGGTGAGTTGTTTGGAGGAGGTGGTAGATAGAGGCGTCCTTGTGTGTTTCAGAGAGGGTCTCTCTCTCTCACACACCAATGGGGGTCATTTGGTTCTCCTCATATGGAGAGCGACTACTTTCCCTGATCACACTTGGATAGGCCAGCCTACTTGATACTAAACCCATACTGAGCTCTTAACCATCTCCAGCCAGTCCTATATTTTAAGGGTGGTTTTTTTAAAGATAAAGATATATGTATAGAAATGTTTATTCAGAGGTATTATTAATAGAATGCAGTGATCGGGAGCCGGGAGAGGGGGCGGGGAAGCCATTGCAGTGGGGGCGGGGAAGCCATTGCAGTGGGGGCGGGGTCATGGATTAAGTGACCCTTCGTCAGCCAATGAAAGTTCAGCAGAGGGGCCGCAGTTGTTAACACTGCTCTTTGACTCCTTCATAGAAATCTAAGAAGAAAAAAAAGAATAATATGAGGTTGTAAATAGAATCTTCATGAAATGTAATGAAATGTTGCGCTCAATCGCCTTGCCTTTTGGGGTCGCCTCGAGACTCAGGTCGGCCTCGTTTCCAAGACACTGTTTGTTCCTGAGGTCCCGATAGGCGTCTGGTGGTCGGAGCAGTGAGAGATCAGTAAGAGCGTGGAGGCCGCGGCTAGTCCTGCAGTTCTATTGCAGAGGCTTAGCTCCGAGACGCGGAACGAGAACGACCGTAAACTAGCTAGCCATGCTCGCTGGCGAGCGGCCCACGCCTAAACGGCATATTTTATATATATATGATATGTGAGTTAACCCAAGTCCCTCGGGAGAATGAATTGAGGGCAAGGAGAAATACTGTGTAGCAGTCCTGCAATGACTGACAGGCAAGAGGTCTTATTTGATTTTGCTCGTTGCCTTTTTCATGCTCAGACCCAATTTAGACCCAAACCGGTTCTTTGGAAACCCCTGTGTGTTCTGGATTTCGTTTTATTGGATCTATGAAAACGTCAAAAACGAAATCTATTGTTTAATTTGATACCAAGCAGGATTGGGCCCACACGTACTGAAGTCACATACGAGTTTGGAGACTAGATGGAATCAAAAACAGTACACACAGCAGTCTTTGAGGACCACGACTGCATTGGTCAGGTGAGTTGATCCACAGTCCTTGCCTTTAGATGGAAAGGTAATAACAGTTAGTAGGGATGGCTTCCTCTCTCTCTCTCTCTCCCCCCTCCGCTGAAGGCCTGCTGGTGACGCTTCCAGACCCCACCTAATGAAGGAGGGGTAGAAGCATGGGGCGCTCTCACCGTTACTAGAAAAGATTAGATAAAATGAAATTAAAAATAAAAACCTACCTCAGGGTATTGTTACCTCAGTATTCCTAACTTTTTTTTTGCTTGCTGGTGTTTTATATAAAGCTGAAAGTCCTGAATATTTTTTATTTTTTTAAGAAAAAATAAATACATTTTTTAGGTTTTGTCTTGTTGCTTTGGTTATTTTTTTCTGTTTTTTTTTGTGTGACTTTTATTTTGAAAATCAGAATGACCCAGAGGTGATGCCCCAGAAGAGAAAGTGAAATTAGCCAACAATGGCCAAGTGATAGAGGACCATGTCATGTGTTGTCATGCCTGCTTTGGGGGCAGCCTCTGGCTCTTCTGAAGTATGATTGGAGCATTCGGTCTTTAAAATCAGAGTATTGGCCAATGGGAAATGGCGCTGTTAGTCAAGAGGGTCTCTGGGCACATGTTGGTCCATACCACACCATGGGTGTGGGTTATGATCAGGTGCCGGTAATTATGTTTTTGACATGGTCAAAAGGTTATTTATGATTATATATGTTTGTCATACAAGCTATAATTTGTTATACTGCTGAACTAGAATACTGACAGCATGACAGGATAGGTTTTTGAGGCAGAATTCCCATGATATGACTTTGACCACTGTGTATCCAAGGCCCTCTTGTCTGTTTCATGATGACATCATCTTAATGCGCAGAATGTTTACTTACATGTTGCAGTCCATCTTTAGTGCTGTGCCAGATAAATGTTGATGGAAGACTGAAGGGCATTCAATCTGTCCCCTTGCTCTGAAAACACTGAATGTGAATATTTATTAGCTCTGTGCACTGACCAATAAGCCTCAGCCCTCCCCACACTCACAGATCTGTGAGTGTGATAGCGTGTGGGTTTGGGTGTGTTAGTGATTTTTTTGTTTCTTGGTTTTAAGTGTTACATTTTTTTGCGGGGGAAGTGGTGGGGTGTAAAAAAAGCAGAAAAAAGTAGAAAGAGAACCTATGGACTCGGTTTGTCTTTCAACAGACAGAGGGGTGTTCAAAAACCTTTTAAAAATGGGAGCAGAAAGCAAGGAAGTTGAAAGAAATGCATCAAATAAATAGATTCAACCTGTTCATTAGATGTAAAAGGAAACCGATCACCAGACTTTTGTATTTTTGAAATAACTATGGGGGGGGGGGGGAAATGATGAGAAATGATGGAAAAGTCGAAGAGTAAAACGTGCCAGGTCACTGATTGACACTGCCAGATAGCATCATTTCCACAGCCTGAGCTATTCACTAAACACATCCAGTAGACTGGCCAGCGGCTTTGAAACATACTTTCTCACCATCGACAGGTGAAAGTCTATTCTACTGTTTATGCTTCCATTTTTTTTCAAGAGACGGCAACTTCTTGTTTCGCCATGGCAAGAGCTGATTTGACATGTTTAAAGGTCTCCTTGGCAATGAGCATATGAAAGGAGCATATGACTCCATCATCATGTGGGGTAAATGCTCCTCAGAAGTTTCCGTCTCTTTCCGACCCATAGTGCTCTGTTCACAAACACCAAGACACACTATTTTGGATTATTCAGACTGCAGCCATTTTTTTTTTTTTTTTTTGTATACAGCAAGCTTTATTTGGACATGACATCTGGTTAAGAACTGTTACACTAATTGAATAATGTAAACAACTAAATATTGAAATGACCGAGAACCTCCAGGACTTTTCTAACTTGATGCAATTTAGTAAGGGAGGTGTAGAAGAGTGACGGGAGATGGGCCAATCTTTTGTGGAAAGCGGGGGAGGGACTTATCTACTATGTCAGAGACTGACAGACAAATAGCGTACCCTTGTTTGATGTACAAGAATTGCCTATTTGTGTTAGGTCACTGGAAATGCAACTGTACACCATATAGTCCAGTCAAAGTGGACTTAACGTCACACACGTAACCTCCTCCCCTCTAGTCTTCTTTCACTATCTCACCACCCTGGTTTAAGATCCTTCAACTCACACTCTCTTACTACCAGGATTTTATCTGTACTTTTCTGTACTCCACAGGACTAGGAGGACCTTTTTAAAAAATCATTTCATTTTTGGGAGTTGAGGGGAACTACGGAGTCCTCCACCCTCTCTTACGCTGGCCTCGATTGTGTTCGTTTTCTCACTTCTGTTCAGATGTTTCTAGTTTTATTACATATACTTTTTTCAATTTGTTTCCGTTGCTTTAGTTTGGAAAAATAGTTGATTACCTTCTTTTCTTCCAATCATGTTTTTAATGCACAGATCTCATAAACAGCTACTAAATAAAGACAAAATACTAACATGTAACGCATTACATGGATGTAAGTAATAACTGTGCCAAACAAGTTTTAGTACTCAAAAAGAGAAAGAATAAGAATTTGGTTTTATCTGTAATGGATGACACCTGGTCTGTTCACTGAGTGGCTTAGTCTTCAGCCCTCACACTTTTGAAGCACTATAACATGAAATCCATGCTCGTTGTCTGTGGCAAAGCGAATGGCTCACAATTGTGTCCACAAACAAAATTTTCTAAATCTCTAAAATGAAGTCCTTTTTTATGCAATTTGAGTGATATGTCGACAAGCTATATTCATGGTCAACATTTGGCATGTGGACTGTTGATTATCGAACTTATAAAACAAACCCACAACAATATGACACAACTATTTTGAAACTACCCATCAAAGCTTGTAGCTTAGCATATTGACGACAGATTCAAGCTTTCGTAATGACGGCTATGATTACTGAAACAAAGATGCACACCACAATGTTTTTTTCCTCATTGGTAGACTCTGGTCTTCACTTAAACGAAACATCATAGATGTGTGCTACAAAGATGAGACAAACCTCACACATAACTGGGAACGCTACCTCAAGACTTAGCCATAAGATTGTTTTTATCAACCAGACAAGAGCAAACAGTGCATGTTACAGTATTTTCTTTCATTCACTTTAATTTATTTTTTAATTTTTACCTCTACAGCTTTGAGTTGGGACTGTAAAAATAACAATAGATACAGAGAGTGAAGTGGGGTGCAGGAGCAGGGCAGGAGAGGACTATGTGTGGGGAGTGACTGGGTCTATTATGGGCATCCCCATAAGGCTTGGGACATGTTGGTTTGAGTGATAAGGGGGCACTGAGGATTGGAACAAAGTGAATACATGGGAAACTAAACCCTTGCGGCTCTTTTGGTGGAGCAGGGTTGTTCGCTCTCTCTTGAATGAGAACCCAAGGGCCCTGAAATTGCTTCTATCCCTCGTTAGATTCACCACACTCTGTGCCTGTTCCACATTTCTCCTTGTGACCTCTTCAGATAACCAGCTCCCCCATAGGCCCTCACCTTGAGGTCCTGATGCCCAGTGTCCCACCCTCCTCCTCCCACAGTCCTCCTCCAGCTCTGCCCCTCTTCCATCTCTCCCTTTGTTTTGACTTCCTCAATCAAGGGGAACGATACCTGTAACCATGTAAATTCTTTGTTGATCTACCTCTTAGGAAAAAAATTGGTAAAGGTCAAATTAAAAAAGGACATAAAAAAGTTTAACATTTGAAAATGCTCAAATAAAAATTAAGTAAATGAATAAATAACTGGGTAGCTGCATCTCCATATACTGTAGTTCATAGTCTATTAAAGGAAAATAAAAACTTTTACTTCTTCCAAAGATGATTTTGTTTTCTCTGTTGTTAGAAGCTGGTTTGAAAGTTGAACTTAAGTATTTGTTTTTCTCAAAAAACAAGATAAACAAGATTTAATTATACAATTGCATTTTTGTTCTTCATTAGATGTACGTTTTAGCCTCAACATTCTTTCTCTTTTTTTGTTTGATTTATTTTCTGATTGCTTTTTCAAATGACATAGGATTGTATTTCTTGTGTTTGGATGCATTAGGATTCTCTCTCTGTGAACTGCAACATAATAACACTCAGTAAAACCTTTTCAGAGCAGCATGATGTCTAAACGATTAGATTTTTATTTTTTATTTTGAATGATTCATTTGAAAAGAAAGGACCTGTTTAGCTGGTCAGTCTCCGGAGTAGCTGGAGGAGGAGGACATGGAGAGAGAGAGGCCCATCTATCGGGCTCTGCTCTGCTGCCAGCCCTCCTCCACCTCTGGGGCCTTGACCTTTCAACTTCTGCCCGCCTGATTTCTTTAGTTCTCATCAAGACTTGTTTTAAACTCCTTGTAAACAAAACAGAGCATAGATATGAATGTGTTATTAAAAGATGAGAAAACCGGAACCGGCTTCTGTCTTGTGTGTTTGCTGTGTTGTCTTTTTTTCCTCTATACAGTACCTCCACCACTGTGGTCTTTACAGAAAAATGACAATTTAACCACAGAACTAGAATAACTCATTATATTTCTAAGAGTGGAACACTGTTTTTTATTTTTTTTCATTTCACCTTTATTTAACTAGACAAGTCAGTTTAGAACAAATTCTCATTTACAATGACGGCATACCAAAAGGCCTCCTGCGGGGACGGGGCCTGGGTTTAAAAATAAAAAATAAATACAATATAAATATAGGACAAAACACAAATCATGTGTTGTCTCTTGTTGTGATTTGTGTTTTGCCCTAAATTTATATTGTATTTGTTTTATTTTTAAACCCAGGCCAACACAATACTACATAAAGAGAGACCTAAAGACAATAACATAGTAAGACCGCAACACATGACAACACAGCATGGTAGCAACACAACATAACAACATGGTAGCAACACAACATGGTAGCAGTACAAAACATGGTACAAGCATTACTGGGCACAGACAACAGTACAAAGAGCAAAAAGGTAGGTAAAAACAATACATCACACAAAGCAGCTACAACTGTCAGCAAGATTGTCCATGATTGAGTCTTTGAATGAAGAGATTGAGATAAAACTGTCCAGTTTGAGTGTTTGTTACAGCTCGTTCCAGTCGCTAGCTGCAGCAAACTGAAAATAGGAGCGACCCAGGGATGTGTGTGCTTTGGGGACCTTTAACAGAATGTGACTTGCAGAACAGGTGTTGTATGTGGAGGATGAGGGCTGCAGTAGATACAGCTGAAGTCGGAAGTTTACATACACTTAGGTTGGAGTCATTAAAACTTGTTTTTCAACCACTCCACAAATTTCTTGTTAACAATCTATAGGTTTAGCAAGTCGGTTAGGACATCTACTTTGTGCATGACACAAGTAATTTTTCCAACAATTGTTTACAGACAGATGAATTCACATATAATTCACTGTATCACAATTCCAGTAGGTTATAAGTTTACATACACTAAGTTGACTGTGCCTTTAAACAGCTTGGAAAATTCCAGAAAATGAAGTCATGGCTTTAGAAGCTTCTGATAGGCTAATTGACATCATTTGAGTCAATTGGAGGTGTACCCGTGGATGTATTTCAAGGCCTTCCTTCAAACTCAGTGCCTCTTTGCTTGACATCATTGGAAAATCAAAAGAAATCAGCCAAGACCTCAAAAGAAAATTGTAGACCTCCACAAGTCTGGTTCATCCTTGGGAGCAATTTCCAAATTCCTGAATGGGACCACGCAGCCCTCATGCCGCTCAGGAAGGAGATGCCTTTTGTCTCCTAGAGATGAACGTAAAAAGATGAAAAGTTCAAGTCAATCCCAGAACAACAGCAAAGGACCTTGTGAAGATGCTGGAGGAAACCAGTACAAAAGTATCTATATCCACAGTAAAACCAGTCCTATATCGACATAACCTGAAAGGTCGCTCAGCAAGGAAGAAGCCACTGCTCCAAAACCCCCTTAAAAAAAGCCAGACTACGGTTTGCAACTGCACATGGGGACAAAGATCGTACTTTTTGGAGAAAATACCCTCTGGTCTGATGAAACAAAAATAGAACCTGTTTGGTCATAATGACCATTGTTATGTTTGAAGGAAAAGGGGGACGCTTGCAAGCCGAAGAACACCATCTCAACTGTGAAGCACGGGGTGGCATCATGTTGTGGGGGTGCTTTGCTGCAGGAGGGACTGGTGCACTTCATAAAATAGATGGCATCATGAGGATGGAAAATTATGTGGATATATTGAAGCAACATCTCAAGACATCATTCAAGAAGTTAAAGCTTGGTTGCAAATGGGTCTTC
This sequence comes from Oncorhynchus masou masou, assembly GCF_036934945.1. NCBI lineage: Eukaryota > Metazoa > Chordata > Actinopteri > Salmoniformes > Salmonidae > Oncorhynchus > Oncorhynchus masou. The sequence continues at coordinate 17,873,318 of NC_088226.1, read as the reverse complement.
CAAATGGACAAGGACTCCAAGCATACTTCCAAAGTTGTGCTAAAATGTCTTAAGGACAACAAAGTCAAGTTATTGGAGTGGCCATCACAAAGCCCTGACCTCAAGGCCTGACCTCAATATTTGTGGGCAGAACTGAAAAAGTGTGTGCACCAGGAGGCATACAAACCTGATTCAGTTACACCAACTTTGTCAGGAGGAATGAGCCAAAATTCCCCCAACTTATTGTGGGAAGCTTGTGGAAGGCTACCAGAAACGTTTGACCCAAGTTAAACAATTTAAATGCAATGCTACCAAATACTAATTGAGTGTATGTAAACTTCTGACCCACTGGGAATGTGATGAAAGAAATAAAAGCTGAAATAAATCATTCTCTCCTATTATTCTGACATTTCACCATTTTAAAATAAAGGGCTGTTCCTTACTGACCTAAGACAGTGAATTTTTACTAGGATTAAATGTCAGGAATTGTGAAAAACAGAGTTTAAATGTATTTGGCTAAGGTGTATGTAAACTTCTGACTTCAACTGTATCTCAGATAGGGGAAGTGAGGCTGAAGAGGGTTTAATAAATAATCATCAACCAGTGGGTCTTGCAAAGGGTATACAGAGATTACCAGTTTACAGAGGAGTATAGAGTGCAGTGATGTGTCCTGTAAGGAGTATTGGTGGAGCACTATGTATCATGTCTCGATCTAGAGTTTGAAATTCCAATCAAAGATATCGATGAAGAGTCTAGGAACCCTATGCTATTGAACTTTCCTGGAATAACTTAGAAGCAACCACTGCTATTAAAAAATACTTATTTAGGCCTATATACTCTCAGCAGAGTTTACCAAAATGCTTTACTTTATGAGGCAATGTGTTCCTCTGACACATAGAATATTTATATCATGGGTACACACTTGGCTAGGTCAAGGTCCTGAAATGTATTTTTTACACTATGAATTTAGCAGTACCCCCCCTCTTATTAAAAAGAATAACTAGCACATAACTTTCTGAGAACCATGTTTCTTAGAGCTTGGTGAGAGCATGGTTGTTCTATGGTTATTTTGCATACAACCTTCCCACAATTTTCTGGGCACAAGATACCCACATAACATTCTGAGAACCATAAGTTTCTTAAGTGAGAATTTCAGTACTTCAGCATAACTTTTTTCTGCACGTTTACTCATAGTCCTATTTAAAGTTAATGTTCTCAGAACATTAAGAACATTTTATATAAAAAAGAAAAGATTGGTAACGTTCTAAGAACATGTACATTCTGTTCTCAGTTCCAACAAAACTCGCTATCATCCGTCTTATTAAGTGTGTTTCAGTGCGTTCGCCGAGCACACTAATTGGCAACACCTGATCTTAATGAGTGCTTGTTTCCTTTTAAATGGGGTCTCTTAAAATACACACACCATGCTCGCTCCATCCTGGTGGCGCTGTGGACTAATTCCATGGATAGAGAACAGAAGATCATAGGTTTGAGCGTCACTGACTCCATGCCACAATTTAAAAAATATATGTTTTTGCATGGTTGATGCCTAAGCAAAATAATTTCCATGTGACCTATCTGTGCTTGGAGTTCAAAACCGTTAACCCAAACTGAGCTAGCAGTGTTATTAGAAGTCTTATTAAAATATCAAGTGAAAGTTAAGTTATTCTAAAACCTCCAAATAACATATAATTTCCAGCCTCAGAACGTTAGTAAATCTTCCCAGGAAAACTTTCCGAAACCATAGAAAAACATTGTCAAAACCTGCCTGCAACCTAAAAATGAACGTTCTCAGAACAAGCTAAATGTTCACTCCTGTTCTCAGAACGTTTAAAACCTTTCAGTTTTACCGGTCAGGAAACGTATGAATTCGTTCCCAGAACCAATGTGAAACCAAACACTTCCATTCCCACAACTTCCAAGGAACCAAATGTGCTGGCTTGGTCCCGAGTGTCCCGATTGAAATGTCACTAATCATACCTGTCTAAAATACTGTTGAGTTCGGTAGTCAGGAGCCTGTGTTGCTAATAAATACATTTGAAAAAATCTAGGAAAATGAAAAAGCAGACAATTTCTATGCTTTTACATAGATTTTCTTATAAATGTTACCTTTTTATGGCTATGAAAGAAGCCGCTCCATTTTTCATGACGCAATACCTACTTTCAACCTAATTGGACAATAATCTATCCAATCACATTCCCCGTTGAACAGCGGTCGCTGAATTTTGAAAACCAGAATGGCTACTGGGGCTTTTCAAGCGTAAGTTCCTTAAGCATTTTTATCAAATTGAATAATTTTATGCGATGCATTTCAACCCTATTCCGTAATATCGTGCCTTTCGTCAAATTATGAATCGCGGTAAGGCTTCTTATAATAGCCTAGTTAATTGTAAATCCCTAAAAATATCTGTCAATATGTGAGTATCTAGACAAGCAAGCTAGCTGCTAACGTTAACTAGCTTTTCTTAGTTTGACTCTGAACCATCGTTTTCAGGTTGCTTGAAAGATGCGACCATGTACTTTTGGATTTGTACGATGGGGCAGAGCATCGGGAGGGTGGGGAAGCGGAGTTGATGGTGCCCTACCTATCTGTGAGTAGGTTAACACCTCACCTACTGTAGACACTTTGAAATGCTTGGCCAAACAACTCGTCAAAATGTTGGAGTTTGTCAAAGAAAAATATATGCATTGCATTAATTACATTTATAAGTACTATCTGTGTTGTTCAGGAGAGTCGTAGTAAACAGAAGATTTTGGGCAGACAGTTGTTTGTGCTTGATGACATGATGCAGCTTCTGGAGAGACTGGAGACAACTGACCAGCTGTTTAATGAACCATGCCCCCCAAACCCTGGTAACACACAGATACACACCCAACACATAATCAGCAATAATGCCTCTCAAGATATCCTTACTTCCATGGCCTCTTAGTACCACTTAATAGTACTTCGAGGGGTCGGGGAGATCCCATTTTGTAGTACTTTTAGAAATGACTGGTCTTCTGTGTACAGGCAATGAGGCTCACAGCCGCTGGAAGGTCCTGAAGAGTGAATATAAAGAGGGTGTCCAGGAGGTGGAGGCACTCATTAGCACCTTACGGGACATGATGGACAAACTGCACCACAAACGGGACCGACTGACAAACCTGGTCACAGCACTAGAAAATAAGGTATACATGCACTAATGATGCATTCTCACGGGGGCACACACACCCTTTAGTCTGTACGGTGACTTTCCAATTTTTAAAAAGAGCAACGGACCTATCACAATTTGCAGACTTTCGACGGACATGGTCTTTTGTATGGTTACTTATGGTTACTTTGTATCAGTCCTTTGTGATGTCTTTCCACATCTCTCCCATAGAAAGATCTCAGCCTGCAGATGGGGGAGTCTCTCCAGACAGCCTACAATGCCTTGCGTGTGTGTGAGGGGCAGCTGGCCCAGCTGAGGGCGGAGACCGACGCCACACTGGACCGCTCGGCTGACTGGCAGCACCTGAGAGACGCGTGAGTGACAAGCAGCGCTATCCACCAATCATACATCCTTGCAGAGACGTCCTATTTCTACTCTCCCACCTCCACTAATTTGCTTTGACTTTAGTCTTGAGCTACCACACTTCCATATTGTTCACACCGGTATTAGAACTCTCATTCAATGTCCTATTTCATAATGAATGTGAGAAAGACAAACATTTAGATTTTCCCCAGTCTAAAATCAAACCAGAACCCCTAACCTAGTCCCTTGGTAATTCCAAATGAGGGTGGGCACCTGACTGCCCTGCTCCAGTCCATACTCAACTCTGTCTCCTGTCAACCAGCCTGCAGGGCTATGTGGAAGAGACACAGGGGGTGATGCAGTGTATGCTGCTGTCGGTGGGGTCCTCAGAGCTTTGTGTGGAACTGAGGCCCCACTTCTGTGGGTCCACCTCTGGCCAGCTGGAGCCCCTCAGACTGACTGTCACTTGGAGCCCTGATGACCACTTCCACCTCCAGGTAAACAATACAGCTGACCTCCGACCTGGGTGGTATTCATTAGGAGCCAAACAAAATGTATAGGGACCTTCTTGAATTTGTCCAATACAAACTCTTGTTTTAGTTGCTTAAAGTTTTCAGTTTTGAATAATCGGTTTCTGTTGCAAATCATTTTGCTACGCTGTGCGACAAATTAATACACTCCTGGTTTGGTTTCTGGTCCATACACATATTTTCCATATCTCCTGGTCCGGTTCCATCCTAGTTCCTACACCTCTTCTCCTTAGCTCCCCCTGAGACCCTTTGTATTCCTTGTGTTCTAGATGGGAATCATTGTTAGATTTAGCCAAGTAAGATATGTCTACATTATTTCTCTGTTTTTGGCACCTATTGAGAAAATATTTTTTTTTGCCACCATTAGTCACAACCCCCACTTTTTCCCTCTCTCCCTCCTTCTAGGTGTATCAGGGTACTGCAGGGCTATTAGAGGTGTCAATGGAGGGTTGCCTTTCTCATCTCAGTGCTGCCTTGCTGGAGGTCATGCAGTGCTACACCAGCCAGGGAGAGATGCTGGCTGAGATTCAGGCCCTGCATTCCAGGTACGCACACAGTGCCTACAAAGATCAGTCAGTGATGATAGAAGCGAGACCCTTGATGTTCAATGATAAAGTGGAATGATGTTTCTTTCTGAGATCGAATCCTGTTGCTGTTTGAATGGCATTACCACATTATCTGAAGCATTAAAAGCAGCTGTTAGATTATATCCCACTGCCTCTCTCTTGGAGAGGGATCATTGAGACACTTACAAAAACCAATGTATACAGTTGATCAGACCCCTGACAGAATATCTTCAGTATTCTGAACTACTCAGTTCTACTGAAGGTGAGTAGAAGTTGCCAGCCAATATTGAGTACCTTTTCCGATGCATTCTCAATCACACTATAACACTTTATGTTCATAATATTGCTTATACTCCAACACTTCTAAGCAAGAATTAGTCTGTGAGGGCTTATTCGTATCTGTGGACATTTTCATATTCCAAACACAATGACGCATGATGACGTTTTCATTCTTTAACACCTGTGTTTGACATGGTGAGTATTTCTCCTGTCTGTAGGTTTGCTATAGACTGGCGTCCAGGCCAGAGACTGCTCGTGTTCCTGAAGACTGCCTCTAGTGTGTGTAACTTGAGGGTGGAGGAGGGCTACCCCTCCAGAGGCACAGCTACACTCATCTCTGTACGCAGGGACGGAGAACTGGTCGACAATGCTTTCCTAAAGGTAAAACGTCCATCGCCATTACCTGTTTATTGATGTATTGAGTCCCATTGAAATGGTATTAGCAAACACATTTTTAGCAAAGATTGAGCACTGTCCTTGCCCTTCTAGTTATCTACCCTTAAACATTAATTATTTTGTTCTTGAAGTTATTATTTACCCTCTGGGGTCAGTATTTTTTTGGAGATCCCCTTAAAATTGGAAATCCACAGCTGCAAACAACCACGTAAGTGATATTGATTTTTACATTCCGTTACAATGTGAGACATGTTGTTTGAATTTGCAGCCCCCCCAGAAGACCCTCTCTCTGACAGAGTGGCTGGAGTTCCTTTCATCCAGTCCGAACGTCTGACCATCCTCTCGCTCGTCTACACAGAGGAAGTGGCTGTTTCTCTCCATGATCACTAAATGGCGCTCTTGCCTCTGTAATATGTAAATATTAGGAATGTAACAATTTACTGATGCATCGGTCCTGGTTCAAATGTTTTAAGATACTCGTGCGTGGGTTTGCAGGAGCCCAAACCAATCCAAATTAAGTGTGCGTCGGTCAGAACTGATTCAAATGATACAATCGTCAGTTCACTGATGTTTTTCACTCATTGTTTTATTCCAAAAATACCTCTTATGTGTTATGACTGAGTTAATGCGTCCTCCTTTAGTTCAGTAGGCTATTGAACTTTTATGTATGTAACTGCGAATGACTGTCAGATAATTGTGAGCACAGTGCAGGTAGAGACAGCTGCATGCGCCAACTAGAGGTAGGCCTATCCCTGTTCTAATAGGCTGTTCGTACATCAGCGCTGCATCTTCAGCATTCAGATGCTTTCACAATGTCATCATAGGGTTTATTAGTTGAGTGACAACAAATGTAATTTGCTGGGACATTGTTACCAAATGCTATGTATAATAGTTTTTTTACTGGAGTTGTGTAGTCTACCGGATTGGACACACCTCGCATCGAACTGCTGATTGGAGTTTTCAATCATTCTGATTTTTAGATTGTTCAGGTCACCATAATAAATAGTTTGTAGTTTTTTTTAAACAGTCAGTGTATTTGGTCATTTCTACATGAATGGGGTAATTTCATAAAGGACCTCACTCATTTTTGAGAGCTGCGCGTGGTCACATACATTAGTCAGAGCAGGATAAGCTCCATAAAATTCTAAACGGTCTAAACCATTTGCTTTTGAAACTGTTAAAATCCAATGCTACATTATATTAAATGTCATGCTAATTTGTGAAGATAAATATTGACATAAAATGTGTTGAGCTTGTACTATCTGCAAAAATGACAAGTTAATGAGTGGGTAATGGTAATTGCAGATTTGTTTTTAAAAACTGGGGGGGGAGCATAAATTGCCCAAATCTGATGATAGTGGGGTGGTAAATGTGTCAACTCATGTACCTATATCATTGATATTGACACACAATCACTAACAGAGGAACTCTCAGCTTATAGAAGTAATCTCAGACAGATCCAGCTCAGATAGGCCCAGCTCCTGAGCTCTAATCATTAGCAGATATTATTTTAAAATTGAAAATTAATGTGTTCATACAACGACAAAAAATACTAAATAGAAACGAATCGCATCAATTCATTCCCCTAATCAAACTGAATCATTTAAGACTTAAACATATCGTTCCTGTATCATATCATAGCCCATGTAGCTATCTAGATGCGTATCGAATCATTAATGAAGGGAGAGCTGCACACCCCTAGTAAATATCTCATGACTCTATCTAATGTTTCTCTGTTTTGTCTTCTAGTTGTATCTGTTGTCTATGTATTGTTGTAACAATATTACGACTCGCATGTAAATAAATAACATACCATTTTGGTGAAAATGTTTTTGGTTTTCTTCATATTTAGACTTAAAGAAAAGGTGAAAAATGAATAAATCACATTGTGACGAATGAAGAGTGCAACTTTTATTTCTTTATCAAAGTTTATGCTCTTCTAGTCATCAGCACCCCTATAACTACTAGAGTAGTAACTATGTACACTGCATAGATCCTGTGGCTGGGCCTGTAGGCTGACAGCATGTGGTTAGATAATCTATGGGTTGACAGACCGAGCCGATGGCTCTGGATAAAGTCAACCCTGAAAGCTGTCAAAAGCCTGAAGAGAAATGGCCTGAGATGGGTCTTCAATGGCTTCCACAAGCAATGTTATATTTCTTTCCACCTGACTTTGTAACTTAACGTACAAGCTGTTGACAACCTGCTCTCGTATTCTTGAAAAGACATGCCCTTTGGTGGTTTGTCTGAGCTACTTGGCACTTCAACTTGAGAGCCTGCTCTCCCTCGTTTTTCACACTGTCACAGTTAACCTCCCTGCTTCATGCTTCGCTCCTCATTCCTCACCTGCTGACTATCAATTGGCTCCCTGGGATGCAGCAGGCGGGGCCAATGTCGGAGCTGTGAAAAGTTGGTTATGTGAACGGTTTGACCCACTTCTGATACAAGTGTGCAGCAGCTTCTGCAGTTATTAGGTTACATTCTCCTCCTCACTTTGGGGTTGGGTGGTTTGATAGTCCTCTTCATAGATCAGATTCCACTCCACTGTGGGCGCAAGTGAAAGGGATCTTGTTTTTCTGTCTTCAATGTGATACAGTAGTCTCACCAATCAGCATCAGTCGTACTTTGTTTTTGTCCCCAGTAATACCCGTGTCTAGTCACTGGGAGCACCCGAGCTTTCACTTGGGCAGTTTTAAACAGACAATTACTTGTTTATGTTAATAGAGGTGTTTAACAGTTATAGTGCATTCAGATGGTATTCAGACCTCTTGACTTTTTCCAAATTGTTACGTTACAGACTTATTCTAAAATGGATAAACAAACATGTTCTTATTCAATCTACACAATACCCCTTAATGACAAAGCAAAAACAGGTCTTTAGACATTTTTGCAAATGTATAAAACAAAATTAAAACAATACCTTACTTACATTAGTATCCAGACCCTTTGCTATGAGACTCAAAATTGAGCTCAGGTGCATCCTATTTCCATTGATCATCCTTGATGTTTCTACAACTTGATTGGAGTCCACCATTGGTATATTCAGTTGATTTGACATGATTTGGAAAGGAACATGCTTGTCTATATAAGGTCCCACAGTTGACAGTGCATGTCAGAGCAAAATCAAAAAATGTCTGCAGCATTGAAGGTCCCAAAGAACACAGTGGCTTACATCATTCTTAAATGGAAGAAATTTGGAACCACAAAGACTCTTCCTAGAGCTGGCCGCCCGGCCAAACTGAGCAATCGGGGGAGAAGGGGCTTGGTCAGGGAGGTGTCCAAGAACCCGATTGTCACTCTGACAGGGCTCCGGTGTTCCTCTGTGGAGATGGGAGAACCTTCCAGAAGGACAACCATTTCTGCAGCACCCCACCAATGAGGCCTTTATGGTAGAGTGGCCAGACAGAAGCCACTCCTCAGTACAAGGCACATGACAGCCCACTTGGAGTTTGCCTAAAGGCACCCAAAGGACTCTGACCATGGAAAAAGATTCTCTGGTCTGATGAAACCAAGATTGAACTCTGCCCTGAATGCCAAAGAGTCTGGAGGAAACCTGACACCATCCCTATGGTGAAGCATGGTGGTGGCAGCATCATGCTGTGGGGATATCTTTCAGCTGCAGGGTCTGGGACACTTGTCAGGATCGAGGTAAAGATGAACAGAGCAAAGTACAGAGATCCTTGAATGAAAACCTGCTCCAGGGCGCCTCAGACTAAGGCGAATGTTCACTTCCCAACAGGACAACGACGTAAGTACACAGCCAACGCAGGAGTGGCTCCGGAACAAGTCCCAATGTCCTTGAGACCCAGTCAAAGCCCGGACTTGAACCTGATCTAACATCTCTGGAGAGACCTGAAAATAGCTGTGCAGCGATGCTCCCCATCCAACATGACAGAGCTTGATAGGATCTTCAGAGAAGAATGGGAGAATCTCCACAAATACAGGTATGCTTAGCTTGTAGCAACATACCAAAGAGACTGTAATTGCTGCCAAAGGTGCTTCAAGAAAGTACTGCATAAAGGGTCTGAATTCTTATGCAAATGTGATATTTCCAGGTTTACACATACATTTAAAAAAAATGCTAAAAATCTCAACCTGTTTTTGCTTTGTCATTGTGGTATTGTATGTAGTAGATTTCGATTAAGGCTGTAACAGAAATGTGTAAAAAGTCAAGGGGTCTGAATACTTTCCAAATGCGCTGTATGTACAGTGTATTACAAATTGCTCTCATTAATGAGAACCTTGTGTCCATGGAAATGTTCTTACCCATACATAATTATTACATAATCCATCTTCTAACCTATGATTTGTCTGCAGGACTGTAGCTCATTGACTTTTGTTAACCAAATTATTGCTTTACATTCAGTATGTTTTTCATCCGAGCACTAGTGTCATAACTTTACTTGGTAACAATTACCGGGCAGATAGAGCTCAACAATTCTGCATTTTGGTTAGCTACAGTATATTTGAATATTGGCTACAATGCAGAACACTACTTTGTGGTTGTGGTCATGACGGGATGCAGAAACAAAACAGGAACATGAGAAATGTTTTGAGTGGAAGATTTACACCTGCTTGTAGTGTGTTCTGTGAAATAATTATAGACAAGACCTTGAGGTACAGCAATAATCTGTTACTATTGATGGGGCTACTGCTTTATCTTGGCTAGGTCGCAGTTGTAAATGAGAACTTGTTCTCAACTGGCCTACCTGGTTAAATTAAGGTGAAATAAAAAAATGACTGTCAGCATGTCCTTTCAAATAAATTAATCACAAGGTCAAAGTGCACTGGGTTACTCAAATTTGAAATGTATTCTATAATTAACACCTAATCCAAGCAAATGTACAGCCTTGGTCATTGGTCAGTACGAACTGTTATTCCCACTTTAGTGTTGTGTCAGCATCCTCAGTGAGTGTTGTGACGTGGGTGACCGGTGGCTTACTGATTACATAGCACAGCCCTCTAAAAGATAGGTGAGTTAGGTCTCTCCAACCCAGTAACAGACAGATGTAGAATAACAAAATCGGTACTACAGAAAAAGATCACACAAAGGAATTCAAATAAGTATTTGTTTTGTATAATGCCTTCATTACATAAAACATTTTTGAAATACAGTTCTGGATATTATTTTTTGTATGCATACACTCAATTTGTATTTTACACATTTGTACCCACACATTTATAACTATGAGCATTAGAGAATTTCATCTTAACAAATATATATATATATTATACACATTTTTCAAACATTTCAAGTAAGCTTATTGACGTTTGTAGCTAGATATATACAAATTTGTACAAACTCAGTTTGGAATATGATTAAGTTTACAACACTGCACATATTTAACTAATCATTTACAGTCATGATAAAACAGAGCAGATGGCTTTAAAATGCATCTAACAGACTCTTGGAAGGAACCAGGCCTAGTTGGACATAGTAGTAAAGCCCAATTGCTGATTTTGGTTCAGCTCAACCGACAAATGATCTCTGGCCCCCTCAGACCGACTGGTGTAGAGGGGGAACTTGTTCTGGGCAGTTTTGAGCTGTGACCACCCCAACCTCCAAAAATAATTTATGTAGAGGGCTTTGTCTCCCTAATCTCCATGGGTCTATTGGCCTTACCCCTATCAGTTGTCAATCACTGTCTTTTGGTCATGTCATTGGCTGATGCTCACATCAGTCAACTCGGAGGCGGGTGTCCCTGAAGGGAGCAAGCGAGCAGACGGAATCAGATCCCCTGTCACCTCCCCCAACTTGCCCCGCCTCTTAGCCGCCCAACCACCACTGTCCGTGAGGTGGAGATGGGCGACGAGTTCAAATGGGTTTTCTTTCATCAGTGGTGACAGTCTTATACGTCGATGCGGAAGGACAGCAGCTTCTCTGAGTGCATGTTGTTGAGTGTGCGCAGGTCGGGCATCTTGAGCAGCAGCTTGGTGAAGCGAGAGGCGTCGCAGGGGTTGCTCTTGCTGACCAGGGCACGCAGCACTCTGATCAGAGACTCCTGAAGCAGCTCCACGGAGTTGAGGTTCTCGATGCCTGAGCGATCTGAAAGAGGACAGAGAAGAAAGAGAGCACCGTTAGACTACTTTACACTTTAGTACAGACCATTACTATGCCATAACAGTGAGTGATTTTTGAAGATTCAATGTTCCCCATCATTTTTTTCGGCGCTGAGCAAATTTCAGGTCTGCTGAGCGCAAACTTCAACATTGTGAAAATTCTGTGCAACTTCCAGCTCGCATTTACTGGGAACACTGAGGCTGTATCCGCTATAAGTAACAGTGTCAGACAGTGGTCAAGTAGGCTACTGTGGCTATTTGATCATAATGTAGGCCTACGAGAATGGCCTCCCATCAAAAACAATGGAAAAAAATGCATTCCATAACATTTGAACATGGAAATGGCTGTTCTATCATTCAGCCTAAAGTAGCAGCCTATGTGTGGTGTTCAATGTAGGCCAACTTGCATTGCTTGTCTGAAAATGTTGTGGTGTTGTTTGATGAAACCTCTTTCCAAAATATTACAGAGAATCAGACAAATGATGCTACTGCCAATAGGCTACTTAGCTTATTTAAGACTCTCTCAAAATACAACACTGCTCCTTTAAGACAAAAAAATGGTTATTTATCCAACTCCCTCTTTAAAGATGTCTAGAAATGTACATGGTTTGTGCTCTTGTAGGAAGCATTCACTCCCCCATTACTGAATACATATGATCTATAACTGGGCTAATAACTCCTTAACTATCAAAGGATATGAACAAATGTACACACGTGGCTGCATGCAGCTCTTGCTTTGTCCTCAAAACAAGCGCATCTACTCTTGACCGCTCGTGCTGTTAACACAGTCCAGTTCAAAGTGAATGGCACAGATCCATATATCGCAATGGTCTATTTGCATATAGGCCTACTGCATTTCTGATTGGTTATGCCACACCGGTCTGTGTAGAGGTTGGGCTGAGTTGTGCATGTCAATGCAATTGAATCCTACTCCGATGCGTTCTGCCTACAACAAAATCTCTTGCATAGTTAATTTTGCATACTAAGTCTTGCATAGTTTGTTTCGTTTCGGGATGTTGCATTTATAATGGCTAATATTTATTTGATTCCATCACAATTCCCACAGTAAATGGAAACGTTGATGGTGTTAACTAAGGGGGGAAACTCTAGAAAGTTGAGTGAAGTTCAATCTCACGCTTCTCTGCGCGGGCTGTTATTTCTTCTGCGCGCGGCAGTCCCGTGGGAACATTGGTCATGGTGATTTACTGGCAGGACAAGTATAGTACTTGAGCTCTAACTGCTTAAATAGGTTGTTAAAGTAAATAATAAGGCTTCTCATTGTTCTTACCTGCAGACACTAGCACTACAGCGGTGAAGAGACCCAGCTCCTCGGCCGTGAGCTCTAGGGAGTTGAGCTTCTCGCTGAATTCAAACATGGTGTCTAGCAGGCCTCCCATGCCCATTCCCTTCAGTGCCTCCAGGCTGTAGGTGGTACCCGAGATGAAGGTGACAGTCTGCTCCTTCACGTTGAAGAGGGAGGCAAAGCGCACCATCAAGACCTGTAACAGAAGCAAGGGAAAAGTGAGTGGGTGTTGAGTCATTGTATCTTCTCAATACAGTGCAGCTGTGAGTATTTTTGTTTATCACTGTATGAAGTTTCTTTGCATATCTGTTTGCACACATTTCACGGATGCCTACCTCAAAGGTGCCGGCCTTGAGCAGGGTGACTTGGTCGTTCTCGGAGAGTGCACTGAACCCTGGAATGTGCTTTGCGAACTCCACCACCTCACGCACAGCCGGCGTGAAGCTGAGCGAAAAGTCCTCCCAGATCTCCTGGGGGGTCTTGTTTGGTTCGGCTTGGGGGAACATGTTCATTGGACATGCCTGGAGGACCGAGGAGAATCGTAATCAGCATTTTCCTATATGCTATGACTACTTGCCACTATTATTGACAATCTTTGACATCAAGATCTTTTCTATGTTGCTGTTCTGTTCAGTGACTCACCAGCACAATGTCCTTGTGGTTTTTCCATGGGAAGTTCTGGCCCTGGGGGACGCTGCTAGTCTCAATGCTTTGGTGGCTCCCGAACAGGTTGCTGTTGTGGAACTGCTTGCCGTTGTTCTGGTGATGTCTGTCAGACATGGCCAGGAAGCCATGGTTCTGGAGGGCCACGTTGTTGTTGTGGTGGTAGATTGTGTTGATGCTGTTCTGGTGGTAGCCAGCAGGACAGTAGTTTGAGCCCCAGTTGTCCACCTCTCCGTTATGCAATCTCGCAGAATCGCCCAGCTTGTCGTGGGCGTAAACAAAGGTCTCACGTTGCGCCCGGGCAATAGCCGTTATGGTGCAGTCCACCCCAGGGCTGGGGCACAGGGGTGGAGAGCTGGCCGACAGTGGCGGGCTTTGGTTGGATGGTGGGGGCAGAGGGGAAGCAGGGGCTTGTACTGGAGGAGAGGGGGAAGGGGCAAAAGGCAGGGCCTGGGGCTGGAGTGCCACAGTCAGACCCGGGCTGTGACAAGAGGAAGTGGGAGAAGGGGGAGAGTTGTGAGTCAGGCTGGCCAGCTGGAACTCGTTTTGCATGTTGTTCATGCTGTTCATGGTGCTCTGCATCTCTGCCAGCATGCGCTGCTTCTCACGCTTGGGTATTCTGCCAAAGCGAACAGCTGGGGAGAGAGAAAGAGACATATTGAGTCAACAGCCCTAACAGGGATGAGAGTGTAGTAGAACTATTAAACCTTTTTTGTGGCTGCATGTGTCATGTTTTAGCATATGAAGCTGTACTTACCATCGCGGGACATGCCCACGGACAGACACTTTTTGAAGCGGCACTGCTGGCAGCGGTTGCGGTTAATCCTCATGATGGTGCAGGTCTCGTTCTTCAGGCACTTTTTATACTGGATGTTCTGCTGGATACTGCGCCGGAAGAATCCCTTGCAGCCCTCACAGGCATGGACCCCATAGTGGAAGCCTGAGGCGACGTCTCCACACACTTTACACAGCAGCACCATCCCATTCAGTTCTGTTACAAACATAAAGAGGACTTAAAGCTGTAGTTCCAGGAATGACAGATAGGGGTGGACAATCTGGATTCATATAAAGTATTGGGGTTCTGGTATGAGGGTCTACTCACTGGTAAGGCTTGCCACGGACTTGCTGGGGGAGCAGCGAGAAATGCTGCTGTCATTACGACCCCTAAGCCTTGGGGACCCTCCGGAGCCGGAAGAGGAGTTGCCATCATCACCATTGGAGGAGCTGGAGCTGCCACTGCTGGAGTAGGCATTGGTGAAGCCCTGGGAGCCGTTGGGGGAGGGAGGGAAGGAGGCTCCGAAGGAGTTCTCGCTGTACATAGACACTGGGCTGGTGCAGTTCGGTGAGCAGCCACTGGAGCCGATGTAGGAGATTACGCCCCCTGGCGACAAAAGAAAGAGCGAGAGGACTACTTGTTAGAATGGATGCGTGGTTTAAAAACAGTGAGATAATTTAATTGGTCACATTTAGTGCTCTGTTCTTTGACACTCTAACCATTGGACATCAGTCAACTGCCAGTGAGGACCGATGGAAACGAAAACAGAGGAGGTAAAGAGGAAGAGGGTTCAAGAGAGGACGCCCTCGAGTTAGGATTGATATTGCGGCCATTCATGTTCATTGACAAAAAAAACGTGTGAGCGGCTGCAACTTTGTATAATTCTATACATTCCAAATGTTCCCTTAGCTACCCAGGACAATTATGGAAGGAAACCGTGGCAATGTTATGATAACCATAGCAACAGAGTGACTGCAGAGAGTCCAAGAAGACATGTGGCTGGGAAAAAAACACTGCTTTCCAGGAAATGTTGGCAGGAAAGGCTGCCCTGACTGGCTTTCTGTTTATTTTTCTAGTTCAGAGGTGGTCACCATTCTTTCCAAAACAGAGGCCTTGACCACAGAGTACATTTTATAGGAAGCCATAAGGGCAAGATTGTCCTGTGTGGGTTGTACCACGTGAGCAAGCATCACCTACAGAACATTCTTGACATTACGGAAGAAGCCATTGCAGCATGGAGAATGATCACGTTCTTTTTGGATCCTGCCCAATGGCACAGACAGTGCTATTGCTGTTGTGCAGTCTCATTGGCCAGACATAGCCACCCACACGAGTAGATTTAGATACTCTTGCGCTCTCTCTCTCTCTCTCTCTCTCTCTCTCTCTCTTTGTTGGAACTCTCCTGACAACTTTTACTTGCCCTACTTCCCTTTCTCTCCAACTCTCCCTTTACACACTCCTTGAAACCCTGTTATTCTCTCTCCACACCCCCTGCCCTCTGTACTCTTTTTTGCTCATACTCTGTTTCTCTTCTCCCTCTCCCTCTCTCACTTTCATTCTCTTTCTCCCTCCTGCTTGTTCTAATCCAGCGGTCTCAGTTTCTCCCGCTGTGAAGGCTAATTCTCACAAGTTCCGTTCAAGGATCACGTTTCACCACAGCTGGCCACCCACACACCAACTCGTGCCCGGTCGCCGGGGGGTGCCATGCTACCGGGAATGGCTAATCGCTTTTTAAATGCCAAATGGTGTGCCCCGCCCTTTTCCACACACAGCGTCCCTGCCGAAACCCAAACCTACAAAGCATGTGCCCAAGACTTTCTGAACTTCCTGTTGACTCCAATTAACCTGTGAGCTAATACCAAATCAACTGTATTGTGTTGTTGTTCGGGGATAATGTGTTGTTGTTAGGAGATTATGTGTTTTTGTGAGGAGATAATGTGTTGTTTTAAGGAGTCATTTACAGGACATTTTATTGTGTTGTTGAGGCTTTAATTGATGATGCCCTTGTCTTTATGATTTAATTTCCCTGCATTGATGGCAAGCTGCCCACCTACTGTATGTTTGGGTGGGGCCTATTGAAGGATGGGATCATTGTTTTGTGCTTAACAAAATCAAACTCTATACTTCTGTCCTGTGAGCCTGACATTTAAAACTGGATGAATTCCAATTTCCTGATTGAACAAACAGTGAGAGAATGTTTGTCTGTTCTGTTTCTTTTGAGACATTCCAATCTCAGAATCCAGCCAGCCAGGCAGCCCTGGAGGAGAAACATAATTCACTGTGGAATGGAACATAAGGTCTTATAGGGTCACTGGGTCAGGTGTCACCACAACACGTGCACTTCCTTGTCCTGCCTGGTGCTATAGTATTAATGCTCCTCCCTCTCTCTCCACTGCATGTTTTCACTCCCTTTGCTCTGTCTTCCACCTCCTGACTTTCTATCCCCAAATAATGTATTATCCACAATAACCAATCAGTGAGTGGAAGATAAGATTTATTTTGTATAAAAATCAATAACTTGCCATGTTAAACGAACACTTGTAAAGTCAACGTGAAATGAAGAAAACACATCAATAGATATAGCTCTGAATATTGAACTAGTCTTAGTGAGTAAACATACATTCAGAGTGAGGTATTTAAAGAAATGTAATAGTTCATCGAAAGCTATGCATGGGAGAGCCATGGAATGAAAACGGGTAGGACTGCAGACTTGCGTTGCTTGAGGAGCAGCACCAGTGTAGGCTGGCTGGAATACATTCTAGTCACGCCCTTACTCAACGTGCGCTCCTCCAACAAACAGCAGGTTATTCAACGAGGCTGGCAAACTGACTGGCTGTGCAATACACCCCCCATGGAACACGCCAACTGTTTCTAGGACAGCCTCACGTTCCCTCCCGCCTGGCGCTATCCATGGTACCTAATAGACAGTCAATTCCCACAATACACTCCTTAGATAATCTAATGTAATTTTCAACATACTTGCTGAATATAACTGAAAAGCTTGGCATCTATCTATGTTTTCACTTTGCTATGTTGTAGCTGTAAAATATAATAGTATGTATTGAACATGTATTTTCTATGAACCTATATTCAAATGAATGAACCTATAAATGCTTTATTAGACCTACTATCGCCTTGCCCTAATAATAATATAATAAAGGTAAGCCCATTATTTTGGACATCTTAGATATCGAAAGGGAATGTCCCAATCACCCTGCAAGTATTTGGTTATGCCTGTGTAATTATGTCAGCAACAATAAGTTATGATGCCTTACATAAATGTTCGTGTCCCACGTTTCAATCTAACACGTGACTGAATGATGTCCTGATCGAATCGCAATAATTACACCCGCCAGCTATCCAATAGCAGTGCACACATGGCATCCAAGACCGCTTCACCCATGGGACTCTGACGAGAAATTATGCAATGAGCTTGCTCTCTATACGGATGGAGATTGGTGGAGAACGGTGAATGAAAACAAAACGCACATGGCTAGCTTGGCGGGCCATGTGAATTGAGAAAAAACATGCGCGGATGTCTGCATCAAAGGGATGTCAGTCCACCTTACATGACCTACTTCCCCCCGAACTATTTTAGAGCACTGTGTCTCAAACCATGATGTTCTACCTACCACACGTACACCATCAAAAAATGTATAGTACTTTAAATATGTATTTAATGAAATGTACAGATAACTTATAGGCTATTACAAACTCCACGATACAACATTTCTTAATTTTGCTTTTACTGTGGCCAGTAATTCGACCTTGACAATGACAATTATGAAGAACGGTTGGGGTAAAATATATAGGCTACAGTAATGATAACACACAATCATCCGTGAATTCAAAATAAACACTATGAGGAATATGCCTACTTCAAGCCTCATCAGCCATGGACTGAGGTTTGGCATGAGGAGAACTGTAGAGACCCATTGAACTTTCCCCCATCTAGTGTTGCGTCACAAGGATGATTCCATCAGCCACGTAAGTTCCATATACACAAGTGTCTCTACTTAATCGAGAGGTGTACATCAATACAATACAACTCATCATTGATTTAAGCATTACGGACTGATAAACAACTAAATGCAAAGAGCTTCAACAGACTGCCAACAAGCCAGGTAGCCAAAACAATATGCGTAAAACACATAACCCCATTACACACGCACAACATGATAATACTGAATATGTACCTGTATTGTTGTTATTTGTGTCCATTGCTGTTGTTGCCATCCTGAGCTCCAAAACATTCATATAGATATCGGTGAAAATAGAAAACCGTTTAGGAAAGAATCAATTCCCTTCTGGCGAGGTTCTTGGCAAAAAGAAGGTCCTCTTCTCTGTTATAACGATGTCATTATGTTCCTCTTTATAATAAAAGCTCTATTTGAGTTCGAATACTCATTACAATACTTAAGAACCAAGGTTAATAAACTACCAAAGGATGCAGCTGCTATCGAGCAAGTTCCCGCGTAATGTGAAACACTTCTCTGTGAGCACTGCCAGCGAAAACAATTACGAAAAGCGTCTATGCTGTCACTGGCTCTATCCGTGTAGGTCTGACCGCAGTTCCCAAGCTGGTCTGGTTTCCCTCGTCCTTAGGAAAGGAACGAGGACGCACTGCGTGCCTGCTCTCACGGGGCTGAAAACGGGACCATGTGACCCCCGGGGAGTGCCTCGTGTCCCAGTGACACACTTTTTCTCCGAACACATCAGCTTTTCTTTTAAACCCCCTGCGCACATGGAGATGGTAACTCCTACTACAATGGCTACGAAAAATGTGGGGAAATAATATTTTAACGCTACCATGTTTAACTATAGGGGATAGGACAGACATATGCACAATATTTAATATAACCAAATGCGCAAAGCCATGGCACAAGTTCCATCTATCATTCAAATAGCGTCTAATTTGGATCTAATTGGATGTGTCATTATATTCTGGCTCACAAAGGGCGCCCCTTTTCATGTCTGGTGGGAATGTGTACGTGACCACAGACATTCACTTGATACAATGCAAAGAATAATGCAACCTTTTGTGAAGCGAGGAAAATTGCATTTCAAACATCGTAATATGATCAATAACAACGATGATCTTTTATTCAGCTTTTCTGGCAGCATTGCACGCGATGGGAATTTGGTGATGGTGGTATAGAATACAAAAATAAAACTGTCCAAAAATAATTACAGACAGTATCATAACACCTTACTTATTACCATTTTATAACCAGTGTTTTTGTAATAGGAAAACTCTGCAGGATCAAGAGGAACATGATATGCCTGCATATAATGCGCACCATTTCTGCCAGACTGTTTACAGCGCCCCACTCTATTCTACTCTGTGTACATTGTCCTCATGCCCCCACATTGTGCTGCTGTGGGTACATGTAAAGATCACCTAGCCCAATTCTGCGACTTCCCCTGAAGATCTAATTTATTTCCCATTATACGCAGCTACAGTAGCACATTTGGTTCATTGGAAGTTGTGAGAACGTATGTTTGTGGTTTCCAATTGGTTCTGTGAACCAACCCATACGTTTCCTGCCTGGTAAAATTGAATGTTCAGTACATATTCTGTGAACTTATTTTTAGGTTGCAGGGAGATTCTGAGAACGTTTTGCTCTGGTTTCTTGAAAGTTTGTCTGGGAGGTTTTATTAACGTCTGAGAAGGGAAATTATTGGTTATTTAGAGTTTTTTTAATAACTTCCTTAAATCTCTTTAGAACCCATAGCAGCCGTCAACTGCCTTTCTTTAAATTACTATAACGGACGTGAATGCCCTTGTTTTTCTAACAATAATACACTATATATACAAAAGTATGCGAACACCCCTTCAAATTGGTAGTTTCGGCTATTTCAGCAGCACCTTTTGCTGACAGGTGTATAAAATCGAGCACACAGCCATGCAATCTTCATAGACAAACATTGGCAGTAGAATGCCCTTACTGAAGAGATCAGTGATTCATAGGATGCCACCTTCCAACAAGTCAATTTGTATAATTTCTGCACTGCTAGAGCTGCCCCAGTCAACCGTAAGTGCTGTTATTGTGAAGTGGAAACGTCTAGGAGCAACAACGGCTCAGCCAAAAAATGGTAGGCCACACAAGCTCACAGAATGGAACCGCTGAAGCGCATAGCACGTAAAAATCACCTGTCCTCGGGTGCAACACTCATTACCGAGTTGCAAGCTGCTTCTGGAAGCAACATCAGCACAGTGACTTTTTTTTAATCAGGCACTTCATGAAATGGGTTTCCATGGCTGAGCAGCCGCGCACACAAGCCTAAGATCCCCAATGCGTAATGCCAAGCCTCGGCTGATGTGGTGTAAAGCTCGCCACCATTGGACTCCAGAGCAGTGGAAACTCGTTCTCTGGCCATCACACTTCACAATCTGGAAGTCTGATGGACGAATCTGAGTTTGGCAGATGCCAGGAGAACGCTACTTGCCCGAATGCATAGTGTCAACTCTAAGGTTTGGTGGAGGAGGAATAATGGTCTGGGGCTGTTTTCCATGGTTCAGGCTAGGCCCCTTCGTTCCATTGGACATTTTAACTCTACAACATACAATGACATTCTAGACTATTCTGTGCTTCCAACTTTGTGGCAACAGTTTGGGGAAAGCCCTGTCCTGTTATGGCATTCCAATTTCTTATTTATTTAACTAGGGAAGTCAGTTAAGAACAAATTTTTATTTATAATGATGGCCTACCCCGGCCAAACCCCAACCAAGATGATGCTGGGCCAAATGTGCACCGCCCTATGGGACTCCCAAGCACGGCCGGTTGTGATACAACCTGGAATCAAACCAGGGTCTGTAGTAACGCCTCTAGCATTGAGATGCAGAGCCTTAGACCGCTGCGCCAATCAGGAGCCCCCTACACTGCGCCAATGCCCCGTGCACTAAGTGAGGTCCATATAGAAAGGTTTGCAGAGATTGGTGTGGAAGAACTTGATTGGCCTGTACAAAGCCCTGACCTCAACCCCATTGGACACCTTTGGGTTGAATTGGAACGCAGACTGCGAGCCAGGCCTAATTGCCCAACATCTGCCCCCAACCTCACTAATGCTCTTGTGGCTGAATGGAAGCAAGTCCCCAAAGCAATGTTCCAACATCTAGGCTGAAATCAAGGATAGAGTCATTTGTTTTTATCTGTTGGGCTTAGGTTATATGTTTGCTAGGTGAAGATAAAGTGACCTTTTCCACATTTTGTTGCATTACGGACTTTTTCTAAAATGGATTAAATTGTGTTTTCTCTCATCAATCTACACACAATAACCCATGTTCCTCTCGGACAGGGAAAGTGAGGGAAGTGATGTGGAGAGTCAGGGCTCAGCAGCAAAAGGCAGGGAGGAAGAGGAGTTAGAGATGATTGGAGGGATTGAGATGTGGAGCAAGGAGGGAGAGTAGAGTGGAGGGAGAGGAGAGGAGGAGGGAGAGGACAAAGTAGAGGGAGAGTACAAAGCAGAGGGAGAGGAGGAGGGAGGGGAAGAAGGAGAGCACACCTGAGAGTGGAGCCTACGTTTCCATGCATTGTGTCAACCCCAAGTCTCACCATTCACCCTTGTACCACACAGCCTGGCCCTAAATTGACAGTGGCATGTGTTTTGGAGTTGTTTTTAAAAGTAGTAGGAATTTATATATTTTCCAGAGCTTGTAATGGATTACCACAAGAAAATGGGTTGGGTTGACCATCTTGACTGAGGACTTATTGCAATGTTGGAAGCACAGGCAGAAAATGGTGTAAGTATGTGCTTTGGGGGATGCTCAACATTGCCATCATAATTATGTGGGGGACCCTGCAAAGGCCCCTTCCCAGAAACCGCAGGTGCTGGTCCCTGAAGGCATTCAAAAAGCAGCTTGTGCATTCACTTTGTGATATGGCTGTAGTGGCAGGAAGAGGGGAGCCAAGAGGGCGTGTGGACCGAGTTGTAACTCATTTGAAAGCAGGGGAAGTCTGAAGTGCGCATCCGGGGTGGACGCAGGGCAAAGAGTGAGAGATATGCACTGGGTAGCCAGGTCCAGCCAATCGGAATGCGTTTTTTCCCACAAAAGGGCTTGATTATAGACAGAAATACTAATCAGTACCCCCTCCTCAGACAATCCCACAGGTAAAGAAGCAGGGTGTAGAGGTCCTGGGCTGGCGTGGTTACTATACATCCTGTCGGGCTGTATCACCACCTGGTACGGCAACTGCTCCGCCCACAACCGTAAGGCTCTCCAGAGGGTAGTAAGGTCTGCACAACACATCACCGGGGGCAAACTACCTGCCCTCCAGGACACCTACACCACCCGATGTCACAGGAAGGCCATAAAGATCATCAAGGACAACAACCACCCGAGCCACTGCCTGTTCACCCCACTATCATCCAGAAGGCGAGGTCAGTACAGGTGCATCAAAGCAGGGACTGAGAGACTGAAAAACAGCTTCTATCTCAAGTTCATCAGACTGTTAAACAGCCACCACTAACATTGAGTGGCTGCTGCCATACATGTAAAAAATGTATCACTAGCCACTTTAAACAATGCCACTTAATATAATGTTTACATACCCTACATTACTCATCTCATATGTATATACTGTACTCGATACCATCTACTGCATCTTGCCTATGCTGTTCTGTACCATCACTCATTCACATATCTTTATGTACATATTCTTCATCCCTTTACACTTGTGTGTATAAGGTAGCTGTTGTGAAATTGTTAGGTTAGATTACTCGTTGGTTATTACTGCATTGTAGGAACTAGAAGCACAAGAATTTCGCTACACTCGCATTAACATCTGCTAACCATGTGTATGTCACAAATAGCATTTGATTTGATTTGATTTACATGTGGTCTGCGGTTGTGAGGCAGGTTGGATGTATTGCCAAATTCTCGAAAACGACTCTGGAGGTGGCTTATGGTAGAGAAATTAACATTAAATTATCTTGGCAACAGCTCTGGTGGACATTCCTGCATGCCAATAGCATGCTCCCTCAAAATTTGAGACATCTGTGGCATTGTGTTGCCTGACAAAACCACATTTATTGTCCCCAGCACAAGGAGCACCTGTGTAATGATCATGCAGTTTAATCAGCTTCTTGATATGCCACACCTGTCAGGTGGATGGATTATCTTGGCAAAGGAGAAATGCCCACTAACTGAAATGCAAACAATTTTGAGAGAAATAAGCTTTATGTGCATATGGAAAATTTATTGGATCTTTTATTTCAGCTCATGAAACATGAGACCAACACTTTACATGTTGCGTTTATATTTTTGTTCAGTATATTATACTTGCTACATTTTGAGTGAGTAATTAGGTCAAATGTATTACAATTTGAATACTCTAGTTCTTTGTTGTGTTGAGTGTTAATTGTTTTTTTGATAGAGAGTGTCTTTACA
The DNA here is from genome assembly GCF_036934945.1 of Oncorhynchus masou masou. Taxonomy (NCBI): domain Eukaryota; kingdom Metazoa; phylum Chordata; class Actinopteri; order Salmoniformes; family Salmonidae; genus Oncorhynchus; species Oncorhynchus masou. The sequence goes on along the minus strand of NC_088226.1, from coordinate 17,849,882 downwards.
CAATGGAAGACAAAATGAGTGTTATTCCTATCGACATGAATGTGGTGTCATATTAAGGAAGAGGTTGTGCTCTTTAAAAGTAAGTTAAGTTGTAGTTGTCATTTGTTCTTTGTTTTTGAGCTATCTGTTTGTTTGAAATGTTGATTTATCTTGAAAGTTCTCAGTAATCTCAGTTCTCAGTAATCTACAGCAGCGTTCTAGAATTCTATTGGGGTTTAAAGGGTTAAATGTCTCATGCAATATTTAATGCAATATTTCATTAAGCTATTTATAACACATCTAGCTTATTTTGGGTCAGAAAATGTTGTACTCCAAGCACAGATAGGACACATGGAAATATATTTGACTTTAAATAAAACCATAAGGATACCTGTAGAAAACGTTATGCTGAAGTACTGAAATTTCCACAGAAGAATGTTGTTTCTTAATGTTGTCTGAACTATTTGAGAGCATTTCCAATGTCAAGCCATGCTCTGTTAATGTTATGAAATACAAATTTAAAAAATCAGGTTCCTTAAATGGGCTGAGAATATGCTAAAGCTAAGTAACTGTCTTGCACCATTCCCCAAAAGTTGTGGGAAGGTAGTATGCAAAATAACCATAGGACAACCAGCTCACACCAAGCTAAAAACAAACAAACACATGGTTCTCAGAACGTTATGTACTAGCTGGGGACTGTTCTGGAATCTTGATCAAGGGCACTGCTCAGGCTGTTGCCACCTGCAGTTAGGCTACCTTCACGCATCTAGTAAATGCACTCCCCGTGATAAAAGTATTTAAAACCCAAGAGGAGGAGGCCTAGGCTACCCGCTGTGCTGCTGCTGCATGTAGCGCAGGTCGAGAAAATAAGCCAAAAGCGGTTATTCAAGTTCAGGAGACTATCATTCATTTTCAAAGCTAGAATCCTTAATTGAAACAATAACAATGTGTTTTGGTAGAAAGCTTAGCTCTGGGCCTGAACAAATGTAACCACTCTCAAATTCATAGACAGAGCTATGGATGCAAGGACATACCAAAATCAAGCCTATAGATTTAACCATATGTTGTTTATTTAACCTGTATTTAACCCTGTTTTGTTGACATTTAAAACAAGCTTGTATTTTGGGTACAATAGTTGAACTAAGCTCATCATGCATTTATAAGTTAAATTTTTCAAGAAATAATGGGTATATATAATTCATTTATAAGTCCAAAAATGTATGTAGCAACTATATAAGGATTCCAGCTTTAACATCGCTGTACACGTGTCCGAGAGAAATTTGATTTGAAATAGGCATTACCAAGCAAGGAGAGGAATAACTTGATTATGTGTGCGTGCAAACCTGTTGAGCGCACTTCTAACTGTAAATTGTTAAGGCGTAGGCGTACTTACAAAGCAGTCACTCATTGTCAAATGTAAATGTCTGTTCATTTTGCATCTGTGGAGGCATGAGACATAGCCTTAATATCAATATAACCAAGTGAGTCATTCGACTTCATGTATCATATCAGTGATTATTGTGGAAGTTCATTAATCACACAAATGTGAGTTTATTATCCGTTTGCATCTGGTCTGTAAATACTGCATATGGCCAAATGATGCATACCAAGCGCACGTGGCTCCAACGGAACTATTGCTGTCTTACTTGTTATATGGAAAGACTTCATAGGTGTTGGTTTGGCATTCTTAGGAACTGTTTGACTGTATGCAGAAAAACAGATCCAGTAGGCTATTTATAGCCTTGGCTCTTTAGACCCATGAGTATATTAGTGAGGTTTCTCTACAGTGATGCTTATGCTGTGACAAGTTAATGCGCGGATGTAATTAATTCTGCAAATCTGGTAGACAGGGGTAGATCAAGGCTAACGGATAGACGGGGGATTAGAGAATTGTGTTAAATTTTCGTCACGTTTACTCATCACGTTACTTGTCTGGCCAGCCACCACGAGACAGCAGGGAGCGCGCACGAGTCAATTAGGCCTATTTATTTAACCATTATTTAACTCAGCAAGCCAGTTAAGAAGAAATTATTTTTTACAATGATGTCCTACCAAAAGGCAAAAAAGACCTCCTGCGGAGACGGGGGCTGGGATAAAACAATATATATAGGACAAAACACACATAATGACAGGAGAGACAACTACATAAAGAGAGACCTAAGACAACAACATAGCATGGCAGCAACACATGACAACACAGCATGGTAGCAACACAACATGACAACAACATGGTAGCAACACAACATGGTGCAAACATTATTGGGCACAGGCAACAGCACAAAGGGCAAGAAGGTAGAGACAACAATACACCAACGAAAACAGCAATAGCTGTCAGTAAGAGTGTCCATGATTGAGTCTTTGAAGGAAGATATGGAGATAAAATGTGCAGTTAGAAGACACAGATCACTGCGAACTTCTGTTAGAGAGGAAAGAGCTGTTGAATAAATAAACAGAACCTTTTCTATCCTGTTATTTGCTGTATGTGTTTACAATATACAGCCTACCATTTCAGACTGTTCAATAAGTTACAATAGCGGCATCCAATAGTGTGCGTGGGAACATCATTAGGCTATTAATAATTGGTCAGGCTTTACGCGCATTCAAAACGGAAACGTGGAACAATATTGTTGGAACTTTCTTTGCTCACTGTGTACCGTGCAGACAATTAGAACCATCACTCGATATACGCTATATTCGTGTCTTTACGCGCAACTGTGTTTAATGGTCGGCCAGCCTATTATTTGAGTCACAAGCAAGTCTCGAGTCACAAGGTCTTAGTCTCAGTCGAGTCCCAAGTAAAACAGGTCGAGTCTCGAATCAAATCGAAGTCGTGCATTCTAAGTCTCAAGTCAAATATTTTTTGTATGTATTTATGCAACGACTTGTCTGTTTTTTTAGGCTACCGGGCAGCCCTTTTCATTATTTTGGCTACAACACATTTCGATGATGTAATTGTAAAATATGGACTTTGTAGCAGTCCTAAGAGAATTACATCAGCAGAAGACAATGCAGGTTGAAGTGCTAAGAGTGTAGATTTATTTACAGGTCTTGGTGATTCCATGTTGAAAGTACCATATCATACAAAATATATACTGGCAATAGCCCAAAATAAATAACCTCTGTTCCAGGCAAAACAAGGACACAGGTAGACACAGGTAGAGGGCAAGACTGCACAGCACAGATTCAGACCCTTTGCTATGAGACTCTAAATTGAGCTCAGGTGCATCCTGTTTCCATTGGTCATCCTTGAGATGTTTCTACAACTTGATTGGAGTCCACCTGTGGTAAATTCAATTGAATGGACATGATTCAGAAAGGCACACACACCTGTCTATATAAAAGTTCCACCGTTGGCAGTACATGTCAGAGCAAAAACCAAGCCATGAGATCGAAGGAATTGTCCGTAGAGCTCTGAGACAAGATTGTGTCAAAGCACAGATCTGGGGAAGGGTACCAAAACATTTCTGCAGCATTGAAGGTCCCCAAGAACACAGTGGAGTCCATCATTCTTAAAACGAATACGTTTCAAACCACCAAGACTCTTCCTAGAGCCTAGGGGTGAAGGTTCACCTTCCAACAGGACAATGACCCTAAGCACACAACTAAGACAATGCAGGAGTGGCTTCAGGACAAGTCTCTGAATGATCTTGAGTGGCACAGCCAGAGTCTGGCCTTGAACCTGTTCAAACATCTCTGGAGAGACCGGAAAATAGCTGTGCCTCGACGCCCCCCATCTAACTTGAAAGAGCTTGAGAGGATCTGCGGTGAAGAATGGGAGAAATCCCCCAAATACTGGTGTGCCAAGCTTGTAGTGTCATACCCAAGAAAACCTGAGGCTGCAATTGCTGCCAAAGGTGCTTCAAGAAAGTACTGAGTAAAGGTTCTGAATACCTATGTAAATTTGATATTTCAGTTGATTTTTTATACATTTGCAATAACGTCTAATAGCCTGTTTTTACTTTGTCATTATGAGGTATTGTGTGTCGATTGATGAGGGGATTTTTTAAAAGAAGTCTGTAACGTCACAAAATGTGGAAAATGTCAAGGGGTCTGAATACTTTCCGAATACACTGTATAGGGACTTGGCCCCTCCCAGGACCACACAATTAACCAATTGACAATTACAACCAATAAACTAGTTCTACAATGTAAAATGCATATTCCACATCCATTGTTACATTATAATTATGATTACTAATGATATTTCATCACCATTCATGCATGGAACAATCATTTTATCTTATTCAACGTACTGACTCCAAAGCATGGCGTGCAGCCCACGTAACCTATTTCTATGCCCACATACTCCTATTACGCACAACCAGAATGACAGAAGTAGGACACAGACACTCGGAATTCTGACATAGCCCGTGAAATATGAACAAAGGAAACCATACATTGAATTGAAATAAACTGAACTTCTACCTCGTGGGTCTTGCTAATGTTCACGTGCACAATAAACATCACGCCCACTCAGAGGGTAAGTAACGGTAGGCTAAATGAACATGTATGGAATCAAACATGAAACGTGTTGAAATAAAAGTTACCGGGATGGAATGATGAAACGTTAACAATTATTGTAGGATTAGATGGAATATAGATTTACCACATATGCATTTATTTTACTTGTGAAAGCAACCACAAACTTTTAAACAAGCAAAACGCTCTCTCTCCACTGGCAGGAGTTTGGAGAGACGCGCCTATGGTGAGTTATTATGGCAATCCTCTCTCCCTACAATTTGGCGTTTGTTCTGCACCGGATCCTATGGCTTTACAAATCAGCAATTTGTTCGCAAGCTCACCTGTCCTGTGTTGATGGACAATGATGATGCTGCGTGGAGAGTAATCCATGGAGACTTTGTGCAACAAAATGAGTGACAAAATGTTACAAAACCTGGCAAAATAATTTCAAGCCATCAGTTTGAAGTCAATGTCGATTCCCGAATCTTGAGTCTCCAAGTCAAGTCTAAAGTTTTTTCATTTTCTATCAAGTCCACTCTCAAGTCATCAAATTTGTGACTTGAGTCCATGTCATGTAACTCGAGTCCACAACTCTGTAAATTAGGGTAGGCCTAAATAATTGGCCTTAAATGAATTATTTTCTATAGATTGATGATGATCCCTTTGGAGACTGTATATCAGACCCACGATTAAGCCCTACAGAAGTCTTGACAGTGCATTATGATTCATTATACAACAGGGTGGGTCTAATCCTGAATGCTGATTTGTTAAAACCGCATTCCAGCCGGTGTCTATTCCACAAATTACCACCGGCTAAATCTATGAAGTTAAAATGTTTATTTACTCTGTTCCATCTGACTGTGCAATCCACTGTCTCATCAGCCCAGCCAGGCATTTTATAAACTCCACTATAAAAAGCATCAAGACCTCAGCTCACATTACTTTTAGACTAACATTTAGTTTTCAACAGCAGATATTTATCTTTCTGACATTTGCAACATTGTTTCAATGTTCAAATTCGACCTCCAGCTGTCCCATAGTAATGAACTAGTTGGGAAGAGACAGATAGGTAGGCAGCTTTTCTCAGCCAGTCTAAATCATGAATCAGGTGGCACAATTTTTATGGATATATACAAAGAAATGTCAATTGAAAAATAGTAAAACAAAACGAATCACAGCTACTGTAGTTTTTCCAGCTTCAGTTTGAAGTGATTGTGTTAGCTGTGTTGTTGGCTAGCTCCTCTGAACAACAGTGTCCTGATGAGTGACCACATTTTCTATGCCAGGCGAAATCGCGATTTATTAGCTAATTGCTATGGACCTATCCAAATAAGTGTCACTAGAAAACAGCTTAAACAAATGCACATGCGGCTACTTTGCTGTTATTCTTGCTGCACTTTGTGACGTGACTGTAAGTTAGCCATATCTGTTTAGCTAGCAAGCAAGGGATAAGAATGTTGCCAGCAAGTATTGCAATTGGAACATTTAGAACGAACGACTGCGTCGCGTCCATAGACACAAATCAAAAAGACTGAACGACTCGTGACCAGCCGGTTTGCTTAGTAACCCCAGATTTGTGTCAAGATTATATATTGTGGAAGGATGAAATAGTATGAATAAATTAATCAAAATAAGCATAATTTGAATATGTTGGTAACCCGTTGTATAACGTGATAATGCCCTCAAAGCAGCAATATATCCTCAAAACACCGGTTTCTCGGGCATTATCACTTAAATAAATGTATAACATTTGAAGTGTAACAACTGGAAATCAAATACAAAAGGTTTGCTTAAAAAACACAATCCACCTTAAATACCCCAAACCAACATTAGTTATGTATTGACTAAATTGATTAACATAAGAGAACACACATTATCAAAAATAGACCTAAACAGGAATGTCACTCATGTCTTTTACGTGTGCATAATGAGCACTTGTGTGACCATAAATAAGCACAGGGAGATAGGTGGCCTATATTCATAATGCTATATGTCTCTTTAAATGTGACCTCCTTATCATCTAAGCCATCTCTTACTACCTGTCACTGTCTGCCTTTTTGGGCAGGGGTGACCTTGGCCTGGAGAGCCAATGTCCCCATCAGCTAGTTTCCCAGACAGCATGACCTGAAAAGCCATCTATTGGGGTAGGAAAGTTTGGTGTTCAGTAAAGGTCTGTACTATTGCCAGCAGCTCCATAAGATCTGTTCCAGAGATGACATGAAGAAACCCAGTTCATGTTGCCAAACTCCATATTTGGGGATGATCCGGAGATGCACGTTTTGTGCTCCAAGTTCTATTGCTATAAGTGAAATCATTTGAAGAATCATAAGCTACTAATAGGTTATTAATCCCTTTATAAGGTACACGAGTCTCACACAGATTGGTTTATAGGCTTTAACTGGCTACTTGTTCTATTTGTTCAGCATACTGCTGTTTTCAACTCTCTAGAGACAGCAGGAGGGGTACAGATACTCTGAATGATCGGCTATGAAAAGCCAACTGACATTTACTCCTGAGGAGCTGACCTGTTGTAGCCTCGACAACCACTGTGATTATTATTATTTGACCCTGCTGGTCATCTATGAACATTTGAACATCTTGGCCATGTTCTGTTATAATCTCCACCCAGCACAGCCAGAAGAAGACTGGCTACCCCTCATAGCCTGGTTCCTCTCTAGGTTTTGTCCTAGGTTCTGGCCTTTCTAGGGAATTTTTCATAGCCACCGTGCTTCTACACCTGAATTGCTTGCTGGTTTAGGTTTTAGGCTGGGTTTCTATACAGCACTTTGTGACATCAGCTGATGTAAGAAGGGCTTTATAAATCAATTTGATTGATGATTGATGTTGCCATATCTGTTTTGAGTCTAGGGCAGAGCATCACCTTAAGGGTCAAACGAATAAAGAGCGTATCATATCTCGTGCCTTTAGTAATCAAGAGTTGTTTGTGTCGACCCATCCCCGAGCCGTGCTCTGGTTATCAGATGTGCCACCAGCGGTGCCAGTGTCCATCCTTGTGAAGAAATACTTGTGTGCCATGCACTCCCATGCATGCTGCAGCAGTTCAGTGTTTCCATCTCTGTTGATCACCGGATCGCCTTGAATGAATGACATTAGAGAAAAAAAAACACTGTCAGCACACCATGGCGACTTTTGAGACCATAAATGAAAAAGGTTTCTTCACGATTTGATTCCTTTGAGAACCTTGCCATACAGGCTTTCATGAGGCACTTCAAACGATGACTTTGGACAGCCTTAATTTAGACACTGTATTGGGAATTGCACATTCAAAATGTTAATTTTTTTGCTTGATGAGGTTGAGAATTCTGCCTACCTTAATTTTTTTAATTTAATTTTTATTTTAATAATTCAGGCTATACTTTTCAACATGCTACCAATTTACCTTTTCAATTCTCAGGTCACACACCTAACCACTGTTTCGGTAGCCCATTCAATTGCTGTTGTTTTTTGTAGTGTAGTGTTATGTTGCTGCGTTGCAGAGCTACAAAATGTAACAGTGACCTAACATCGACCTCCCATGCTAAATATGTCAGTGGTCAAGTTATACAAAAAAGTTGTTATAGCTTATGCATGGTCAGGTGCATGGACGATTTCTTAATTTGATGTATCAACTGTGTCTGCCTGTCTCTTTCTTGTCTATCTGTCTGTTTATGTATGTATAGAATGGTTCCAACACTCTTCCTGGAGAGCTGCCTTCCAGTAGGTTTGAGAGAGAGAGAGAGACTTGGCATACCGCCTACACCTTGTGAATGAGGAGGGCCAATATGCCCATATCTTGTAACTAACCACACCTACTTATGAGAGATGAATGTTTGCGCATGAGTAGCTATATACAGTACCAGTCAAAAGTTTGGACACACCTACTCATTCAAGGGTTTTTCTTTATTTTGACTATTTATTTTGGCTAGAATAATAGTGAAGACATCAAAATTATTAAATTAGACATGTGGAATCATGTAGTAACCAAAAAAGTGTTAAATAAATCAAAATATATTTGAGATTTGAGATTCTTCAAAGTAGCCACCCTTTGCCTTAATGACAGCTTTGCATGCTCTTGGCATTCTCTCACCCAGCTTCATGAGGTAGTCACCTGGAATGCATTTCAATTAACATGTGTGCCTTGTTAAAAGTATGTTTGTGGAATTTCTTTCCTTCTTAATGCGTTTGAGCCAATCAGTTGTGTTGTCACAAGGTACGGGTGGTCACAGAAGATAGTTCTATTTGGTAAAAGACCAAGTCCATATTATGGCAAGAACAGCTCAAGTAAGCAAAGAGAAACAACAGCCATCATTACTATAAGACATGAAGGTCAGTCAAGCCAGAAAATGTCAATAACTTTTAAAGTTTCTTCAAGTGCAGTCGCAAAAACCATCAAGCTCTGTGATGAAACTGGCTCTTATGAGGACCACCACAGGAAACGAAGACCCAGAGTTACCTCTTTTGCTGAGGATAAGTTCCTTAGAGTTACCAGCCTCAGAAATTGCAGCCCAAATAAATGCTTCACAGAGGTCAAGTAACAGACAGATCTCAACATCAACTGTTCAGAGGAGACTGCGTGAATCAGGCCTTCATGGTCGAAATGCTGCAAAGAAACGACTAGTAAAGGACACTAATAATAAGAAGAGACTTGCTTGGGCCAAGAAACACAAGCAAAATACATTAGACCGATGGAAATCTGTCCTTTGGTCTGATGAGTCCGTGCCTTTGTGAGACGCAGAGTAGGTGAACGGATGATCTCCGCATGTGTGGTTCCCACCATGAAGCATGGAGGAGGAGGTGAGATGGTGAAAGGGGGCTTTGCTGGGGACTCTGTCAGAATTTATGTAGAATTCAAAGCACACTTAACCAGAATGGCTACCACAGCATTCTGCAGTGATAGGCCATCCCATCTGGTTTGTGCTTAGTGGGACTATCATTTGTTTTCCAACAGGACAATGACACAGCACACCTCAAGGCTGTGTAAGGACTATTTGACCAAGAAGTAGAGTGATGGAGTGCTGCATCAGATGACCTGGCCTCCACAATCACCCGACTTCAACCCAATTGAGATGGTTTGGGATGAGTTGGACCGCAGAGTGAAGGAAAAGCAGCCAATAAGTTCTCAGCATATGTGAGAACTCCTTCAAGACTTCTGGAAAAACATTCCTCGTGAAGCTGGTTGAGAGAATGCCAAGAGTGTGCAAAACTGTCATCAGGGCAAACGGTGTCTACTTTAAAGAAGCTCAACTATAAAATATTTTAGTTTAACACTTTTTTGGTTACTACATGATTCCATATGTATTATTTCATCGTTCTTCACTATTATTTTACAATGTAGAAAATAGTACAAATAAAGAAAAACCCTTGAATGAGTAGATGTGTCCAAACTTTTGACTGGTACTATATATATGTTTGCGGTCACTTAGAAATGTCCTTGTTTTTTAAAGAAAAGCAGATTTTTTTGTCCATTAAAATAACATCAAATTGATCAGAAATACAGTGTAGACATTGTTAATGTTATAAATGACTATTGCAGCTGGAAATTGCTGATTTTTAATGGAATATCTACATAGGCTACAGAGGCCCATTATCAGCAACCATCACTCCTGTGTTCCAATGGCACGTTGTGTTAGCTAATCCAAGTTTATCATTTTAAAAGGCTATTTGATCAGTAGAAAACCCTGTTGCAATTATGTTAGCACAGCTGAAAACTGTTGTCCTGAATAAAGAAGCAATAAAACTGGCCTTCTTTAGACGAGTTGAGTATCTGGAGCATCTCAGTGAAGACGTGACTGAAGTAAAAGTAGGTCACATAGCGAGGCTTGCCGCCTCCCAACCTACTGTTCGCGTGACTCATCCGCAGTAAATGGGTGGGCTCAACCATACTGCAAGACGTTGGACAACAGAGAAGAGAGGTACCATTTTGGACTATAGTCAAATGGTGCAAATGTTATACCACTCTTCGCTGGTATGTAATTAAGCAATAAAGCACAAGGGGTTGTGGTACATGGCCAATATACCACGGCTATGGGCAGTTCTTATACCAGGGCTGTCAGCCAATCGGCATTCAGGGCTCAAAATACCCAGTTTATAACCAAGCATGTCTCATACTCAAAATACTAAGTAATTAGTCCAGCTAGTATTGTTTTATGATCGTATCCAATGTGTCCTTATTTTTTTCAAAAAATAATAGGGTCATGTTGTATAGGCACAGTGTGTTTGGACATCAAGTTTATTTTAAAATTCACTACATCCTTAAGAAAATAATATAATTCATTAATTCCAATAAAATAACAACATTGTAAGCTATGCCATAATGCACAGTCCATAGCAAAGCACACACATCCCTGGGTCCCTAGTCTTTTTAGTTCTCTGCAGCTAGTGACTGGAACGAACTGCAACAAACACTCAAACTGGACATTTTATCTCAATCTCTTTATTCAAAGACTCAATCATGGAAAATCTTACGGACAGTTGTAGCTGCTTTGCATGATATATTGTTGTCTCTACCTTCTTGCTCTTTGTGCTGTTGCCTGTGCCCAATAATGTTTGTACCATGTTTTGTGCTGCTATCATGTTGTGTTGCTACCATGCTGTGTTGTAATATGCTGCTCCCTTGCTATGTTGTTGTCTTAGGTCTGTCTTTATGTAGTGTTGTGTTGTCTCTCTTGTTGTGATGTGTGTTTTGTTCTATATTTATATATATTTATTTTTAATCACAGCCCAGTTCCCGCAGGCCTTTTGTCTTTTGGTAGGCCGTCATTGTAAATAAGATGTCTTTCTTAACTGACGTGCCTAGTTAAATAACATAAATAGAGGAAACCTCTCACACTATCCTCAATTGGATCAGCATCCATATGACATGCAGAAGAAAACACTAAAACCTCATTACCATTATTGAAAATAATTCAATAAATAAAATAACGTAAAGACTATTTAACTACCCCGCGGTTTTATTATAGCATTATGTAAAACATATATATATATATATAATCCTTAGGTGCATATTTTGTCGCAGGGTCCCGGTGCTTCATGTGAGCGCTATGGCACAGTGGACGGTGTTATGGGTGTAAGATGGCACAGACATTCAAACAGACGGCTCTGCCAGCCCGAGAGCGTGAGAGGAGTGTCAAACACTAATTAACACCGCAGCGGATATGCATGGTCACCGGGCTTGTCCACGTGACAGGGGCGCTGTTACGATCAGGCAGTGGGAGCCGATCCTCTGCTATTTTCGTGGAGAAAATACCACTTTAGATTGTAGCATCACCCAGTCATAGGCTACATCAATGTAATGTAAACACTTATCAGAGGAGAGGTAGAGAGACATGTGAGGGAAGAAGCGCCACTTCATCTTGGATTTGTATATCTCCATATTATAGGCCTAGGCGATAGTCTATTCGGGAAAAACGACCTAGGACGAGGCATACCGTTTTCTTTTTGAATGTTTCTTTGTATTAATAGGTTATTGTTAAAATATTATAGTAGGCTATTACTTTTTAGCTGTTGAAGTTGGCCTATCCATGCATGCTTATGAACAACAGTTTACTAAAAACAGGTGTTGCACCTGAATGCTACTTTACAGTGATGGGTGGGACTGACACCCGTTTCAGTATGCCCTCTTGTGGTTAAAGAGCAGCATTGATCCACAGTGACAAACACCAATGTAACAGCCTGTGGTCTCTACTGTAGAATATGTTGAGATATTAACTCATTTACAAGAAAAGTGGCAACATGTAATGGTTTATCTCCATCTAATATTCAATAAACATAACTCCCTTACAAGATAGGGAATTAGGGAGCCCAGAATTGTCCTCTCCCCAAATAGAGAAGAGCCCAAACTAATATCAAGTAAGCTGATGAAATGCCATAGCTGTACTCGTTCCACAATATAAAAAAATAAAATAATAATCATTGGTGGTGACTGAGCCAGTTGCCAATTGGTTGCACCTAATCCCAGTGTGAATAGAGAAAATATGACAAGAACTCTCTCGACCATAACAATTTCAACATGGTTGCACGATTGTACAATATATATTAACTACAACAAATTGTAACAATCATAAAAATTAGGTTGGAATATGCATTTGTCTTGGCATTTTTATTACTGGGAAATCTTTTGAGCTCAGCGCAACCGCTCGCTAATTGACCAATCAGAGGCGAGCATACAAGGAACGCATGCGCATTATCATTATTTTAAAACGACCTGAGAAGGGGGGCAACAAGGCGATAGGTGAGTTCGAATGAGTACAGAGAATATCAAATAGTTAGGGGGCCTTTAGTGAGAAGTGTAAAGCACAATGTATTATAACGTTCAAGAGAAAAACTTAACTTTGTAAAGCGTTTAAAGTTAAAATGGCGTCAAATGAGACCGGGTTGGTTGAAGGCAAAGTGGCTGTCATTGTTTTGCTCTTTGCTGCGGACCTAAAATGGAGGACTTGGCTAACCAGTTAGCTGGCCAACTAAGCGACTGCAGCTCTGCTGTAACGTTTGTTATTCTAGAACTGTTTCCCTTGTAACCAAGCAATTGCCAGTCCCTGCATAATGTTTTCTTCAAACACCAGCTAGGTCAATTATACACATCATTGAGTAGCCGACGAAACTCAACTCTTTAATGATTGTATAAGCTTGCTAACGTTAACTACCTCGTCTGCTAGGCATGCCTGTATTGTTACGATGCTATCTCCGGGTTGCTCGATTGTTGTTATTGTGTCAGTTTGTTGGTTCATGTGTCAATATCGTACAGATTATTCATGGGCGTATAGAAATCCGCGAGGAGGGAAATTGTAGTTGGTAGCAACCAGAGATTGAGAACGCTAACGTTATTAGCAAAGTGGCTTCCTCAGTTGTGCTATATCTGCTGTAAGAGAAGGCATTGTGGCTGATTCTTGTCTGTTTCAACATTTGATTTTAGTTAGTTTATGCCTGATAACCTTGTCTATGTTGAATTAACTGTGTGCCCATCTGACATCCCTCCCTTGTATTTCAGGCTTGCATGGACATCTAGACAGCCCACTGCTGAGGAGAAACGGCATCCACGGTGTGAGATCAAGCTCTTTGTGCCACCAACGCCCCTGTCAGGAGGACATTGGTGGGCGTTGGTTGGCAAGGGTTCTGGTGGTGGGGTTGCCATGACAATGACATCCACTGTGTTCACAAGTGGAGGATATAAGCTAGACACAGTAGGGAAGATTGATTTGGTCAAAGCTCCAGCAGGAGGAACACCAGATTCCTTCATTGGCCTGAGGAGGGAGCCAAGTGAATACGTCATCGGAGTCCCAAACGTGCTGGGCAGTATCCACAACAGCAGCGGCCAGCAGCTCCACGGGAAAGCCAAGGTGGTGCCAGGACAGGCACTGATTACCTGCAGGCCTGGATCTGGACAGAACCCTGGGCTTGGGTCTGGGCAAGAGGAGAACTGGGTGATCTTTGGAGCCCAAACTCCCCAGGGTAAACCAATGGGGGGCGATGGCACCACACCAATCAAGAGCAAGACACTACTAGGACAGACAAACAGCAATATGGGCAAGACAGACCTTGCAGTGCTCAACACTATCAAACAGCCCTGGGACGATGCAGTGTGTGGCAGGGAGGTCAGAGGGGCTACTACTGCATCAATCATGGTGGCACAGTCATCAGAACACAGCCCAGATGGCAAAAGAGGGAATATTAGGAAAGGACCTGGTCACTCCCCTACACAGACCAGCTGCATACGCCAGATCCTCCTCCTCCAACTGGAACTCATTGAACAACAGCAACAGCAGCTCCAGTCCAAGAGCAAGGAGATAGATGACCTCAAAGCTGAGAAGGAAATGGTATGTGAGCAAACACAATGCATAACATTTCAATTGTCGATCCTGGTCAGCATATTGTGAAAAATTGAATTTTCCAGAATAACCAGCAGTAGGTATTTCACCTCCAACCTAGGCCAGCTCCACAATGCCACCAGTGGTATTGTGATGTAATAGCAGTGCAGCACTATTATGACATCATTGTTTCTATGAAGTGTAAGGTTATTGAAGTCAACTAAATTGGCCTCAATATATTTTTGATGTACTCTTATGGACTGTGAATCTCAAGTGTTGAAGAGAATAGGCTACCCTTCAAGACAAACTATTTAAATGCCAAATCATAAGGGGGTATAAACCTCACTTTAGCCCCACTGATGTGACGCGTTTTTTCACTACTGCAGCTCATGGCGCGGATCGAGCGCATGGCTCGCCGTCTGCAGCTAGGTAAGAAGGATGGGTGTGACCAGTGCCCCAACCACATCCCTAGCCTGCAGGAAGACCAGGCGGCAATGCCAGGGACACCAGAGGGGCAGGGGCTGTCTGAGTGCCACAGCAGCCATACACCCCGAACGCTGAATTTTGGCAGAGGAGGCAAGGGCCACAAACGGTAGGGCTCCACATTCAGTTTTTAATTTTTTTTAAACTTCATGATATGACATACTTCCTAGATCAGGCCTGGGCAATTATTTTCCATGGATGGCCACATTAGAATATATTTTTGCCATTGCGGGCCAGAATCATATTACAAGCTCCTTTCACAAACTTGGCCATCTCACGTTTGTGTGGTAGGAGGGATTTGCATGACCTGACTGTCTTCCAACGGTGAGGCAAACTGCCTGTGGTTTAAAGATTTTGCGCTTATGAAGTTTACCAGTTTAATGACTGTATCCACATTGCTCATTTTCAGAATACATTTACAGAGTACCTCCTGATGGATGATGCAATGCATGAAAAAAATTCTGATCTGGGTTCAACTCCGCTACTTGATCTTGTATCCTTTTGAAAAGGCCAAAATTTGTTCCTGTCAAGTTTGGGCAAGCATCAGTGGTCACACTGGATAACTTTTCAAAACTCAGTCCCAGCTTTGCCACACACTTATAAACCTCCTCCAATAAATCTTTCCATGTGGTGGTGCTCTTCATTGACTGCACTGAAGCTCCTCTGTAATTTCAAAGTCTGGGGTTATGACTTGTTAGAATATCAACAACTGCGCCGTGTCACGTGAATCACCGCTCTCATCCAGGGCCAAGGAGAAATAGGTGAAATCCTTGTCTTTCAACTGTTGTTCCATATTCTCTGCGATGTCCTCAACACGGCGTGTCACTGTTCGTCTTGACAGGGAAACATTTTCAAACAGCTCTTTCTTGTCTTTAATGAATTTGCCCTCGGTGAATGGCTTGGTATGTTTAGCAATTTTGTGGGACAGTACATAGCTAGCTCTCGCAATTCCAGCATTTGCTGAATGCAGTTTTGTGAAAAGTCCTTGCTGCTTTTGCAACTGAGAAAGCAACTCTTTTGATGCACCTGCCCTCTGCTCAGAAGACATTCCTATATTTCTCTGCATGCTTTGTCTGGAAGTGTTGGGACAAATTGTAGTCTTTCAAGACAGCGATGCTCTCTTTGCACACTAAGCACACAGCTTTCCCTTTACCTCAAAGAAGTACAGTTGTGGCCAAAAGTTGAGAATGACACATTCATTTCCACAAAGTTTGCTGCTTCAGTGTCTTTAGATATTTTTGTCAGATGTTACTATGGAATACTGAAGTATAATTACAAGCATTTCACAAGTGTCAGGTTTTTGACAATTACATGAAATTGATGCAAAGAGTCAATATTTGCAGTGTGGACCCTTCTTTTTCAAGACTTCTGCAATCCGCCCTGGCATGCTGTCAATTAACTTCTAGGCCACATCCTGACTGATGGCAGCCCATTCTTGCATAATCAATGCTTGGAGTTTGTCAGAATTTGTAGGGTTTTGTTTGTCCACCCGCCTCTTGAGGATTGGCCACAAGTTCTCAATGGGATTAAGGTCTGGGGAGTTTCCTGGCCATGGACCCAAAATATCAATGTTTTGTTCCCCGAGCCACTTAGTTATCACTTTTGCCTTATGGCAAGGTGCTCCATCATGCTGGAAAAGGCATTGTTCGTCACCAAACTGTTCCTGGATGGTTGGGAGAAGTTGCTCTTGGAGGATGTGTTGGTACCATTCTTTATTCATGGCTGTGTTCTTAAGCATAATTATGAGTGAGCCCACTCCCTTCGCTGAGAAGCAACCCCACACATGAATGGTCTCAGGATGCTTTACTGTTGGCATGACACAGGACTGATGGTAGCGCTCACCTTCTCCGAACAAGATTTTTTCTGGATGCCCCAAACAATCGGAAAGGGGATTCATCAGAGAAAATGACTTTACCCCAGTCCTCAGCAGTCCCATCCCTGTACCTTTTGCAGAATATCAGTCTCTCTGATGTTTTTCCTGGAGAGAAGTGTCTTCTTTGCTGCCCTTCTTGACACCAGGCCAACCTACAAAAGTCTTCGCCTCACTGTGTGTGTAGATGCACTCACACCTGCCTGCTGCCATTCCTGAGCAAGCTCTCTACTGGTGATCCCGCAGCTGAATTAACTTTAGGAGACGGTCCTTACTGGACTTTCTTGGGTACCCTGAAGCCTTCTTCACGACAATTGAACCGCTCTCCTTGAAGTTCTTGATGATCCGATAAATGCTTGATTTAGGTGCAATCTTACTGGCAGCAATATCCTTGCCTGTGAAGCCCTTTTTGCGCAAATCAATGATGACTGCATGTGTTTCCTTGCCGGTAACCATGCTTGACAGAGGAAGAACAATGATTTCAAGCACCACCCTCCTTTTGAAGCTTCCAGTCTGTTATTCGAACTCATTCAGCATGACAGAGTGATCTCCAGCCTGGTCCTCGTCAACACTCACACCTGTGTTAACGAGAGAATCACTGACATGTCAGCTGGTCCTTTTGTGGCAGGGCTGAAATGCAGTGGAATTTTTTGGGGGAGATTCAGTTCATTTGCATGGCCAAGTGGGACTTTGCAATTAATTGCAGTTCATCTGATCACTCTTCATAACATTCTGGAGTATATGCAAATTGCCATCATACAAACTGAGGCAGTAGACTTTGTGAAAATGTATATTTGGCCATGACTGTATTTTGATGTCCACTCTTGCTGGAACATCCTACATTCATTGTCTACCTTTCTTTTAAATCTTACTAATTTTTGCGCAATTCTATTTGTGACTGTGGCGTGTGTGTCAGCCTGTCAGTCAATGTATGTCCTTGTGTATTTATACGTGCCTTCAAAATAAATGTCCAACAAGTGGTGGGAGTTAAATCATTACACAAAGGCCAGTATTCATTGGGCTTTTAATTTGAATAACAAATAAGTTTTTCAAAACTTTACTATCGCAAATTCTTTGATCTGAGCATGATTCCGCGGGCCGTATTGAATCAGGTCGGGGGCCCAGGCCTGTCCTAGATCCATACATGGATAGATATATCTATGTACTGTAGATTCATGCAAAGCCCCTTATTGTCCCTCACACAATTTCTCTAAAGTTTGTTTTGTTCTTGCCAATAGGCGTTTCCTCTTCCAGGACCCCAGGGCAGCCAAACGACGTGCCCAAGCCAAGGCCTCCCAGTCCCCACACAACGAGGCGCTTCTCCCCAAAGAGGAGCCTCTGGACGGGGAAGAGTTTTCGGATGGGTCTCCTGGGACCAGCTCGGCCGCCACTGAGGAACTAGACTACCTGTCCACCACAGACATGTACTTGTGTCGCTGGCATGTGCCTCCCCTGTCACCAACTTCGCGGGAGCCCTCACCCAAGAAGGAGGAGCCTGTGGCCAGTGAGTGTTACAAACTCATGAAATGGTTGTATTGGATCCCCAAAAAATAGGGAAACGGGCAAAATAAGTATGAACAGCACATAAGAAGGCTGAGACTTGGGCCTAAGTATTTTGGAATAGGCCACATTATTGCTTTTTGTTGCTTTATCTTTTGTCAAATGTGTGCAAAACAGGATTTGTAAAATTGCATATGAGGTGGAATGACCTTCTCCCTCTTGTACACAGTTCCCTCGTGGAAGGAAAACCTTATGGAGCCCCTGGGAGAGGAGGAGGAGGCGGCATCTGATATCCCTGAGGTGGGTACTTGTCTTGCTCTGTTTGAAGCCCTATGCTGGTGGAAGTCCAGATTAGACCCCTGGTCAGGAGGTCTAAAGTCCAAATGTTTTCTCTTACAGAATCTGGATGACAATGTCTTCCTGAAACGCCACTCGAAGCATGAACTGGATGAGAAGAGAAGGAAGAGGTAAGGGAGGGCTAGAGTTTTCACTATGATCTGTTTACTTGTCTGAACAACTCTTGCTATGAGTCTGTGTGTTTCTCTGGCATACCTCTTCTGCCTTTCTTCTTATTTTTGTGTCCCTTATTTTGAACTTCTGTTGCTGTGTTCTTCACTCTTCTTCATTCACCTCCCGTAGATGGGACATCCAGCGGATCCGTGAGCAGCGGATGTTCCAGCGACTGCAGCAGCGCATGAACAAGAGGAAGGGTATCCAAGAGAGTGAGCCAGAAGTGTTCTCCTTCTACCCAGAAGCCGAGGATGGTAAGCCCACCTATACACTGAATTGTTAGATACAACTGCACTGTTGGAGCTAGGAACACAAGCATTTCGTTACACCCGCAATAACATCTGCTAAATATGTGTATGTGACCATTAACATTGTATTTTTTAGATCTGGCCAACAAGCAACTATCCCATTAGTAATGTCTGAGATTAAATGTAGTCAGTTGAAATACTGAGCAGGGTCTTGGACTCATCACTTATGAAGGTGTTCTTTCTCTCTCCTCAGTGGAGTCCCTCATGATCACCCCCCACCTTCCAGTGGTGGTGTTTGGCCGACCTCTGCCAAAGCTGTCAAGACGGTGAGTTGAGTCATACGCACTGGTTCTTAAATAACACCGAGCCAAACATCACTTGAATACAATCTGAGTGCTTGCTTCCTAAACTAAACCCCTGTGTTTCTCTATTCACCCTTGAAGGATCTTTGACCTGCCCTGGCTGGACGAGCGAAGCCGCTGTCGAGTAGAGGTGCCCAAAAAGCAGACCCCACACCGGACCTGCCGAAAATAAATAAATCTGTCCTTTCCAGCTGAGTTCAAGAGAGGAGACACTGGCTGGATTGGTGCCAGGCAGCACCCCTCTGTGTGAACGTCTGCCTTGTTATTTGGGAGAGTACTACAGAAGGGGTAGGGGAATTGCATGCCACAATCCCCTAAAATCAAAATATGCACTGTGCCACAGTTTGGTCATGGTTGCTGGACGGCAGAGCGGATCCTATTATTTGTTCATAGTAGGGCTGGTTTGGAAGAAGACTGAGGCTGGTGTGAACTATCCAGGAAGAGCAGAGATGTTTGTCTCCTCTAGAGTCCCACTGGGTTCATTTGAGGACAGTTTTCCTCTGCAACAAAATTTCCCAAGAAAAGAAACTTAAGTTCTACAAACTGTTGACGTTGTCATTCACATTGACATACCTCATATTTGAACAGAGCAGAATGACTCTGTCTCCCATCTGTATGTGATTGCTGTTGCATCCTATAGAAGGGAGACCTGTTGGAGATAAAAGGAAAAAAAACATCGGTCATAAGGAGTGAGATGTTTTGAAAGCGCCTCAGCAGCACTTATGGTTTGTGTTTCAAACAAGATGTTGTAATTAAAAAAATGTTTTATGCCCATGAACATGACTTCGTTTCTTTTGGATGGTGTCTGTGCCTGATTTTATAAATGGAGATACAATTCATTTAAAAGCACTGGACCATAATGGGAATTAGGTATGAGTGAATATCAATATGTCTCTGGATAATAATTAATATTCATTCAACTCGGAGGGGATTTATAATTTTGTTCATAGGTGTCATCATACTGACTTAATCGTTCAAAAATGCTTCAACAACCGATTAACGACACTTTCTAATTGAAACGATAACTTGCCAGAGAGATTGAAATGCCTTGATTTAAAAAAAAAAAGCTCGAGGAGGCTAAGGCGGAATTGCGTAACTAACATTCACCCATAATTCCTGGCATTCTTCCGGTTTCCTTTATATGATTTCTAAGATGGCGGACCGGCGACGGCGAAGGAGGCGCGCGTCCCAGGATAGCGAGGAAGACGATGAATCTGGTTCGGGATCGGAAAGTGGAAAGTCCCTTTCGCCAACGACAAAGCCCCGTGTACGGGATCCTGAGCCAGTTGAGGCACCAGCTGTTCGTGTGGTGCCGAAAAACGATGCTGAATCCGAGTGTGTGAGTGTCTTGTTCTCGAGACGCAAAGCCGATCGATTTGATAGTACTTGATTAGTTGGCTAGCTAACGTTAGCCTACTCACTACTATAATTAATGGCTGGGTCAACAAGTCAGCCGGCTAACAGTACCGCGCGGATAGTTGTCCAGTGGTTAGGCCAAACCGCATCCCCATGTTTTGCGTTTGCTGCGTTCAGCTAATGTTGCTCATAAATCAACCAACTCGCTCATGTTTGGCCGGGAAACGTGTGAAGGGCCAAACCGTGAACTAACTAGACAAGCCAGCTCGTTTGCGCTAGCTTACTTTGTTTGGTAACGCCAGCTAGCACGTTTACCGCGATGGTAACGCGTTGGCTAATGGTTAGCAAGAGGAAAGTATTTTAATTTAGCTAGTTACTGTACTATCAGTGTTTTCGTTAACGTGCACCAGCGTTAGCTAGCTTATAAGCTTATGTCAGTAACTTGCTAACTACTGTAGTAGCTAGATGCTAATGTTAACTAAAGCCACAGGGAGCTTTGATGTTGAGTTATTTCATCTGACTGTTAAAATGTGCAAATTAACGTCGTTAGAACTACATAACGTTACAATATTTGCCTCCAGTCACGCCTCATCTAGTAATTTTTCTTGACCAGTAATAATCTTGACTTCACCCTCTGGTTTTGAATGGTCACTACCACAAAGCTTGTTGATATTTATCTAAATCTCTAGTGATGTGAGGAATCCATGTTTGGCGCAATAAATAGTGGTTTTAGCAAGAAAAAATTTACAGGGACAACCGTGTACATTAATCAACTTTTAGGTAACCGTGCCGGTTTTAGCCAGCCGGCTAATTTTCAACAGCAGGTCCTGGGCAGGTTATTAAGAACAATTACAATAACAATACAATAAAGGAGCAGTGAGCACATGCAGAGCAACATAGGAAAGGCAACACATAGCATGCAGACAGAGCAATAGCACAAAAAGCAAAAAAAAAATGCAACAGTGTTTCCACACCTCACAAGCAACAGACCATGGAAAGTGGCAATACACAGTTTGGGATTATGTTCACAAATCTGATTGGCCTTCAGCCATGTCTTCATGTTTTTTTTTGTTAAAGGTGTGATAGATGAGGCAGTTGTGTGTGTTCGATAGCAGTGTTCCAGACATGGGATGCTCTCATGGAGAAAGCCAATTGACTAAAGCTGCTTTTCCTTAAGGGAACCATATAGTCACCTCATGTTAGACCTTGTGGATCTGCTGCCATGGGTTTGGGTCTTCTGTCTAACAAAAGCACTAAGTGGGGTGGGGGGGGGGGGGCAAGGCCATTTAGGACCTTGAATACAAGACATACGTCGGTGTATTACACAAGGTTTTTTACAACTCAGGAGCTCATGCTTTCTGAGGATGTAACAGTGATGGCTGTTGAGCTTTCTATCAAGCACTTTGAGAGTCTGTTTGTAGACAGTCTGAGTTGGTTTTAATGTTGTACAGCAAGCTTGGGCCCAACTAGTCAAGCAGTATATTAAGTGTGTGAGTATCAGAGATTTGAAAGTACAGTTTTGCTACCTCTGCAGTCAAACAATTTTGTATGAATGGAAATTAGCTAGGTTGAATTTGGTTATTTGAGTTACCTTTTCACCTGCTTTTTAAGAGGTTGGAATCGAATATGAAGCCCAAGGTACTTCAAATCGGATACCACCTGGAGCTTCTCCCCTGACACAGTAACATCTGTTGCCCTCATTGTGAAGAACATGCAGACTTTTTCTTCTTCTTAGAGGGGGCTGTTGTTGAGGTGGGCAATCAGTTTCTCTGCTACACACTTTTCAGCAACCATCACCACCATAGGTAGTATACTAATAGGCCTGTAGTTACTCATGTCAACATGATCACCTGATTTAGATGGTGACCTTAGTAATGGGACTAATGAGTGACTGTGTAGTTTAAGAAAGGTAGAGTCCAGCCCAAACACATTTTGCTTTAGTTCTTTAGTGAGCTAATCACCCTTTTCACCTCTGACTCAGAAACATCCCTTGTGATGAAGACCGGTTCAGTGTCATTCATTAGCGCTGACCCCTTAAGAAACTGGTGGAGGGGCTCTGTGTCAGTACCTTGACAGAGTCAACAAAGTAGGAATTGAAGGCTGTTGCTATTTCTACTCCATCCTGTGTTAGACTCATTCACATTGATTTCTAGTCTTTTTGCAGTGTTACTATGGTTTTTCCCTGCAATTTTTTTTTTTAGATTAGCCCAGATGAATTTAGGATTTCCCTTTGCTTCACCAGTTATTTTTATAAAAAAGTTTGCATTGGCCTGTGATTTCTTTCACCTTATTTCTCAACAGGGTTAACCTAAACTCAGCAAAATGAGAAATGTCCCCTTTTCAGGACCCTGTCTTTCAAAGATAATTTGTAAAAATCCAAATAACTTCACAGATCTTCATTGTAAAGGATATAAACACTGTTTCCCATGCTTGTTCAATGAATCATAAACTATTAATGAACGTGCACCGGTGGAATGGTCGTTAAGACACTAACAGCTTACAGACGGTAGGCAATTAGGGTCAAAGTTATGAGAACTTAGGCCACTAAAAAGGCCTTTCTACTGACTCTGAAAAACACCAAAATAAAGATGCCCAGGGTCCCTGCTCATCTGCGTGAACGTTCCTTGGGCATGTTACAAGGAGGCATGAGGACTGCAGATGTGGCCAGGGCAATAAATTGCAATGTCTGTACAGTGAGACACATAAGACAGCGCTACAGGGAGACAGGACGAACAGCTGATCATCCTCGCAGTGGCAGACCACGTGTAACGGCACCTGCACAGGATCGGTACATCCGAACATCACACCTGCGGGACAGGTACTGGATGGCAACAACAACTGCCCGAGTTACACCAGGAACGCACAATCCCACCATTAGTGCTCAGACTGTCCGCAATAGGCTGAGAGAGGCTGGACTGAGGGCTTGTAGGCCTGTTGAAAGGCAAGTTCTCACCAGACATCACCGGCAACAACGTTGCCTATGGGCACAAACCCACCGTCGCTGGACCAGACAGGATTGGCAAAAAGTGCTGTTCACTGAAGAGTCGCGGTTTTGTCTCACCAGGGGCAATGGTCGGATTCGCATTTATCGTCGAAGGAATGATTGTTACACCGAGGCCTGTACTCTAGAGCAGGATCGATTTGGAGGAGGAGGGTCCGTCATGGTCTGGGGCGGAGTGTCACAACATCATCGGACTGAGCTTGTCATTGCAGGCAATCTCAACGCTGTGTGTTACTGGGAAGACATCCTCCCTCATGTGGTACCCTTCCTGCAGGCTCATCCTGACATGACCCTCCATCATGACAATGCCACCAGCTATACTGCTAATTCTGTGTGTGATTTCCTGCAAGAGAGGAATGTCAGTGTTCTGCCATGGCCAGTGAAGAGCCCGGATCTCAATCCCATTGAGCAAGTCTGGGACCTGTTGGATTGCAGGGTGAGGGCTAGAGCCATTTCCCCCCCCCCCCCCAGAAATGTCAGAACATGCAGGTGCCTTGGTGGAAGAGTGAGGTAACATCTCACAGCAAGAACTGGCAAATCTGGTGCAGTCCATGAGGAGGAGATGCACTGCAGTACTTAATGCAGCTGGTGACCACAACAGCTACTGACTGTTACTTTTGATTTTGACCCCGCCCCATTGTTCAGGGACACATTATTCCATTTCTGTTAGAAACTGAAGAAGTTCCATAGACATTTGACTGTCTGTTGTTGAATCTTATGTTCATAAAAATATTTACATGTTGAGTTTGCCGAAAATAAACACAGTTGACAGTGAGAGGATGTTTCTTTTTTTTAAGCCTCGTTTACGTCTGTCATGCTCTAATTTGGACTTCGGGGCTGTTTTTAGAGCATGATCTCGTTCTTTCATCAGTTCCTAGATTTCTCCATTTAGATAAGGAAGAGTGCTCTTTTTCCCAGGTTTGGATGTCATTTTCTTTAGGAAGTCATTTATTGTAGTCTGGATTGTGAATAGAAAAACTTGACTGTCAGCTTCCATATCTGTATAGGACAAGATGATTGAGGGAATTAACTGGAATTATTTAATTCACTCTGAATGGCCTGGTCATTTGGTGTCTTTTGGCGCGTGAACCGCTAGCGGGACACCTACGACAACATCTGGTGAAATTGCAGAGCACGAAATTCAAAATACAAAAATTGTAATATTAAACATGTATGACACTTGTATTTTCATGCATCATTTAAAAGCTTAATTTATTGTTAATCCAACCGCAGTGTCAGATTTCAAAAAGGCTTTACGGCGAAAGCATACCATGTGATTATCTGAGGACAGGGCCACACACCAAAATACTTTTTCATCCAGCACAGGCGTCACAATCTCACATATCGATTAAATAAATTGCTTACCTTTTTGAAGATTTTCCTCTGTTTGCAATCCCAATGGTCCCAGTTACACAATGAATGGTCGTTTTGTTCGATAAAGTCCTTTATATCCAAAAAAGTCAGTTTAGTTGGAGCCAATGATCTCAGTAATCCACTCTTTCAACAGGCATACAAATGAATCCAAAATGTTACCACTAAAGTCCGTCCAAACAAGTCAAACGACGTTTCTAATTAATCCTCAGGTACTCTAATATCTAAATAAACATTTAATTCACGCGTCAACAGAACTTTTCTAATGAGACACCTTGTACTTCTTCCAACTACTTATTCATTTTTCAAAAAACAAGCCTGAACCCCTTTCTAAAGACTGACATCTAGTGGAAGCCATAGGAACTGCAATATGGGTCCTATCTATTTGTATTTCCCATAGGCAAGCACTGAAATGGCCTGTGCTGTAAAAAGAAAAAGAAAAATCGGGATGGATTTTCCTTGGGTTTTTGCCTGCCATATCAGTTCTGTTATACTCACTGACATTTTAACGGTTTTAGAAACTTCAGTGTTTTATATCTAATGCTTCCAAGTATATGCATATCCTAGCTTCTGGGCCTGAGTAACAGGCAGATTACTCTGGGCATGTCAGTCATCCGAATACCAGGCTATTTGTTGTCAATTCATTCACATTGTTTGACTAGTGTTATCCTTTCTTAACAGGAAAGTGAAGATGGCGTAGGAGAAGGTGAGTCAGTGTTTGGTGACGCAATCCAATGGCCTATAGAATGACGCACACATCTGAAGCATTTCCCATTTGGATCACACCACTGTTAAACAGTTGATGTATTTGTTTCAGACACATTTGAATGTTTGTTTTTGCAGCTGTCCTTTCTGACTATGAAAGTGCAGATCCTGAGGAGAATGCCTCCCATTCAGAGGTGAGTTGCCACTGCTGAACAGAGTTATGCTGTAGGGTAAAATGTTAATGTCATTTTATGTGTTTTATTTGCATGGACACTTGGGCAACATAGTATTTGATGAACCAGATTTTTTTTTAGAATTTCAGTAATGCAGGCTTCACGAGGCTACCCCAAGGTTCCTCCTCCTCCCAACAGAATAGCCCAACTAGTGGATTGGAAAGATCATGATGTATCTAAATTCCAAAGTATTTGAGACAAAAAAAATAAATCACCATGAAACAAGAGTCCCTCCAGGATGTAGCTGTTCTCCAACCCATATGGTTTTTGTTGCTAAATCAACAATTACCAGTATCTTATGTGAGGTCTTGCAAATTTGACCAATCCTGCGCTATTACCTCATAAAACAGTCAAATTATCGCATACTGATCACCACACAAAAAAAAGAGGGCTTACAATTTCAACCAATCACTGCATAATATGGTCCAGTTAAGCACACATCAACAGACCTTTTCCCTCGTCAGTGAATTTTTGTAACAAATTGGACAAAATCCTCACATGTTGCCATGTGAAATGTCAGAATTGCTGCAGCGAAATCCTGGATGGACTGAAGAGATGAGCAGGTTTCAACCATTGATACAGGTACCGGTATTTCAGAACACAGACCTTCTGCACTGCAGCAACCCCTAGCTGCAAGATGCAGACAAATAAAACATTTTCAATTTATGTACTCATGCATTCCAATGTCCATGATGGTACTGGAATCCTCTTAATGAGGTCTCAACTGTGGTTCTGATGAGAAGTTTAATTTGTCCACTGTGCATGGCCGCTTTTGACTGGAATAAGTAGGACTCTAAGGATATTTGCGTTGATCTCTCTTTGACAGCATCTCGATAATGATACGCATGAAGCAAACTAACTCAAGTCTTGTATTGTCTCTCTCAGGGAGGTGAGGAGGAGGAGGAGGAAGAGGAGGAGGAGGTCCCTCCCCCGGCTGCTGGGCCCAAACCCAGTCCTGCTGCTGACACCCCTGCTGCAGAGGGGGAGCTGCAGGAAGGAGGGGGGAAGGTAGAGGAGGGTGAGAAAGGTTTGAGTAAAGAAGTGAAGTGTGAAGATAAAGGCAACCTGGCAGGGGAGCGGCAAAGCGGGGATGGTCAGGTAAAATGGTTAATTGAAAAGAAAATGCATACATGCATATATAGAATTGCATACAAATATGGGCCTCTTGGTCAATCATTTTGAGTAATTCTACTCCGTGTAACCAGGAAAGCACAGAAGACTCTGAGAATAAAGGTGCTCAACCAGGCCAGAAGCTGGATGATGACCAGGATCGTAATAACCCAGCCTATATCCCCCGTAAGGGAATGTTCTTTGAGCACGACGTCAGAGGAAACGCACAGGAGGAGGAACGGTAAGGGGGAACGGAAAGTTTATCCTTTTTATTCATGAAATGTTTGTCGTTCAACTGAAACTATCTAAACGTGACCAACAACCACACAAAGGATGGATGGCTCCTCGTAATAGACGGATGTCGTTTCATTGGTAAACCTGTTTATTGGTATATTTGCTGCTTCTTTTCTGTCCGCCAGGCCGAAGGGTCGTAACAGGAAGCTGTGGAAGGATGAGGGTCGCTGGGAACACGATAGGTTCAGGGAGGAGGAGCAGGCGCCCAAGTCACGTGAGGAGCTGGTTGCAATCTACGGCTATGACATCCGCAACGGAGGTGTCTCCAATGATCGGTCCTATAGACAGCGCAAGCCCAGGTACTACTGACCCTCAACTCTACTAACCCAGTGTTGAAATTCCCATGTCTCTGAAAGCATGTAACACTAACCACCATTATTGTCTATCGTGCCAATTTATATTAACAGGCACAATTTATCCGCTTACAATGTCATCTCACAAATAACAGCAATAGTCGACTACAGGAGTGGGGTATCATTTTTGGCTTGATGGTCACTTTGAGATAAATAAATAAAAATTGTCGTGCAGGTTTTCCTGGGCCGATTTTGTTAGTCAAAAGTTATTTGCGTGTCTGAAAAGGATAAATAATTTGAAAACATATAGGTCCATTATAGTTTCTGTATACTTTCTACCTCGTTTTAGATGTTCAAAAGTCGCCTGGAGTGTTTATAAAAATAAAAGCTTCAAAACAAAATCTGGCCCGTGTACCATCATTTACCAACCGCTGGTCTACTAGCAGCTTGTCCTCACGAGCCTCCTCTCCTCCCCCTGCAGACACAGCACCTCTCCAGTCCGGGACAAGCGCTGGCGGGACGGAGACGGGGAGAGGCCCATCCATACCTCCTGGCAGCAGGGAGGGAACCCCAACAGCCGTAGCACTCCCCTAGCCGTGGCCCTGCAGCAGTCTGGTCCTCCCCCCTCAGCAGCCCCCAACACCCAGCGCAACAACAACCCCCCCAGGCCCTCCTCCCACCCCCCACCCCGGGGCTTCCAGGGCAACCGCCCCCAGGCCCAGTACAGGAATGACCGAAACCAGGAGTCTCAACGGCCAGGCCCCAAGGCCGAGCCCCTCCAGACCCGGAGCCTACCGCCCATGGACGGGGAACGAGGCCCCAGGGGCCGGGGGAACAGAGGGGCCCATACGGAGCGTAGCTCTTCGGTAGTGGTGGAAGAGATCCGCAGCGAGGAGGATGACGAGCGCAACACGACAGTGACAACGTCTCAGTCCGTCTACCACAATCGCCACTACAGTGGCAAGGGAGATCGAGAAAGGGACTCTGCGCCACGGAGACAGGAGCAGCAGCGAGGGGGATCTGCTCCTCCGGCAGACAACCCGGTGACCCGCGATGCCTCTCCGGCTCCGGAGCGGCCCGTGGAGAAGAAGTCGTACTCCCTAGCCAGGAGGACTCGTACCCGGGCCACTGAGCTGGACAAGCAGGGTTCTCTTGAGGAGCCTGCCTCCACCGTGTCTTCCTCGGCACTGACGAGTGAGCCGTGGCAGGGCCCCAGTCAGAGCCAGGGGGATGCTGGAGACAGTAGCCAGGCGACGGTACTCACAGGGCTGGACCAGGACCTGGCCAGACTAAGCCTGGCTGGACAGAACTGGGCCCAGAACCCAACTTCGTTTCTACGCGCTGAGATGAGGGGTGAGCCTTCTCTCTTTTGCCCTCATTCTACCCCGTTCTACCTCTCTCTCACTCTACCCCTCTTTTTTTAAATTATTATTATTGAGTAATATGGAGTGACACACATCCTCTCATAGTTCCAGCAGCACTGTTACAAGCAGCTCAGTCACCACTGCACCAGCAGCCCTGGTGAAGCTAAGCAGCAGCTCCCTGGTGCAGCACTGAGTCAGTCAGTAGGTCAGTGACCATTCAGTGAGGCTGATTGACATAATGAGGCCATTAGTCAGTGTGGAGCAATGGGGGGGCCGGCAGTGTGCGAATGCAAGTAGCTCTTTTAAGCCAGCTAATCCACTCAGTGCAGGTGGTGGTGCGTCCTTGCATGCTGTCTGGAGCCTGGGAGGTTTTTATCATGCAATACATTGGAAATAAAATGTCCTTTTTGCACCCAAGGTTTAAAGTGCCTCAAGTACACATTTTGTCAGGACAGAAACCTGAGTCAGAAATACACGTTGGTAGCTGGTTTGACTTGAAGCTTATAAGATGTATCTAAACCGCAGCAGTGGATCAGGTGGTTGGATATGTTTTGCTTGCGTGTTGTCAACCCTTTTTTTCGTCTCGTTGCAGGCATCCCGAACTCTATGCACATGGGTGGAGCACCTCCACAATACAGTAACATAGAAGAGCTGGTGAGTAGGCCAACTTGTGGTGACTAATGTACAGAGATGGGTTTCTGTCGTTTTATATGTTGCCTACAAGGAGAAGTGTGGCTTTTTTTTATTTTTTTTTTTACCTGACATTTTGAGTGGTTCGGTCAGCTCTCACCCTCTTTCTCTCCATCTCAGGGAGCTGGTAACCGGGCAAAGCGGTACTCGTCCCAGCGCCAGAGGCCAAGCCCGGAGCCCGCTCCTCCTATGCACATAGGGGTCATGGAAAGCCACTACTACGAGCCCAGTGAGTCAGTGCCAAACACTACCACCAGAAGGCAGGGCACAACTGAAAACGCACACTAGCTGGTATCTTTTTGTCCATAGGCTCAGAGCCAGGCTCTGGTAGAATCAGTACTAAACTACAACATGTTGTAGCTGCGTTAGGATGCTGTCTTAAAAATGTTAGGGTACACAGGAATCTGTGATAAACTATAACAAAATAAGCTACATGGTTTAACACATGATTGCCACATCAGATACGTTTGTATATATAGTGTATGTGGACACCCCTTCAAATTGGTAGATTTGGCTTTTTCAGCCACTCCCGTTGCTGACAGGTGTATGAAATTGAGCACACAGCCATGCGATCTCCATAGACAAACATTGGCAGTAGAATGGCCCGTACTGAGGAGCTCAGGGACTTTCAACGTGGCACCGTCATATGATGCCACCTTTCCAACAAGTCAGTTCGTCAAATTCCTGCCCTGCTCGAGCTTCCCCGGTCAACTGTAAGTGTTGTTATTGTGACTTGAAAGCGTCTAGGAGCAACAATGGCTCAGCTGTGAGCGGTAGGCCACACAAGAACGGGACCGCCGAGTGCTGAAGTGTGTGATAATTTGTCGGTCCTTAGTTAAATCACTCACTTCTGAGTTCCAAACTGCCTCTGGAAGCAATGTCAGCACAATAACTGTCGCCGGGAGCTTCATAAAATATCTAACATAACCATGCTTCATGCCAAGTGTCACCTGGAGTGGCGTAAAGCTCGCCGCCATTGTACTCTGGAGCAGTGGAATCGTATTTCCTGAAGTGCTGTCTGATGGACAAATCTTGGTTTGGCGGATGCCAGGACAACATTAGCTGCCCCAATGCATAGTGCCAACTGTGAAGTTTGGTGGAGGAGGAATAATGGTCTGGGGCTGTTTTTCATGGTTCGGGTGAAGGGGAATCTTAACACTATCTAGATGATTCTGTGCTTCCAACTTTGCGGCAACAGTTAGGGGAAGGCCCTTTCCTGTTTCAGCATGACAGTGCCCCTGTGCACAAAGCGAGGTCTGTACAGAAATGGATTGTTGAGATCAGGGTGGAAGAACTTGACTTGCCTGCACAAAGCCCTGACCTCAACCCCATCGAACACCTTTGGGATGAAACGGAACGCCGACTGTGAGCCAGGCCTAATCGCCCAACATCTGTGCCTGACCTCACTAATGCTCTTGTGGATGAATGGAACATCTAGTGGAAAGCCTACCCAGGAGACTGGAGGCATAGCAGCAAGGGGGGGCGGCAACTTTAGAAATGTTTGACGAGCAAACCATGTAGTGTGTTTGGTTTGGTTGTAGAATCTGACTGTAGAGCGCTTACATGACTCTAAATGCTATGTCTCTTCCTGCAGTGTCTTACCAAGGACCAATCTATGCCCACGGCGACAGCCCCGCCCCCCTCCCACCCCAGGGCATGCTGGTCCAGCCTGAGATGCACCTCCCCCACCCAGGCCATCCAGGACACCCAGGTTAGTGTCTGTCACCTTGCTGCCAGGGGACCCAGGGAAAACATGGTGAGGGCGGCAGTTACCCTCAACTAAGATGATAGAACTCGGCCTGTGTCTTCTCTGGCAACAAAAAGGAAAGTCAATGACAAGCTTTCTTGAACCTCACTTGTTTCATCACCATGCACGTGAAGACATGTTCAATCAACTCAGGAATAGTATTGCTTAAATGCTCTCTTATTGAACTCAAATGAATTGTTATTACTCGTTTAGTTAATAACTTTGTGCTTTTTCAATAAGTGTTTCACGTCATTAAAAGTTGCCTCAAGTGCCTCCAAACTTGGGATGTGACAAATGTGCAATTTGTCTTTTTTTAAACGACAAGAAAAAAATCATAAAATGACATGCAAATTCACAATGCAGATACGGTTATTCATGACTGCTAGGGTGCAGTGGCGCTCAATCGACCCCAGTCATGGCTGCCAGCAATGATGGTAGGCGCTCTGTGTGCCTCTCCTCCATGCTCTGGTCAGTACAGGGGGCTTAATGTCCCACTTGTCATCGATGTGATGGCTCGTGACAGTGATGTATGACAGCCTGTTCAGACGTCCAACAATCTGTGGCGTTGTGAGAGCTCACGCTGTGTACTTGCAGAGCAGTCATTGTATAATTTCTCCTTCCGGGCCATCACGGTTCTTTTTTCTTGTAGTTTGGTTCTAGATGTAGCATCAGGGCATTGAAGCCGATATCCTCTACCATTGCAATGGCTGCATATTAACTGCAGTTTCTGTAATCGGGGCTGTTATTTTATCCATCCCTTATCGCACTTCTTTCTTGTGAAGATCCCGTGTCTCTTGTTTAGGGTCATGAGCGGCTGCCAGCAATGTTTCGGGTCTCACGGCGCTTCCCTTTTAGCATTGCACCTGTACTGCCACTGTAGCTCAATTCCACTTTGCAAAGTTTGCATTTCACTACCTAATTTTACCTCTCTAAGTATTGCCATACAGGACTGTCGCTTCCCTGTCTCTCACTCTGCCATTTTTCCAACTGTTAACAAGGAAGACGTGCAAAGTGCTTTATATTCTTTGAAAATAATATCTCCTAACGTTACAGCATTGTTGCGTTAGTTATGTTTATTTCTCCGTTTGATGATGATCGGAACCTTCATTTTGTGATAACTAACTGCACTGTGATTTTAATTGTGTGTGTGTGGGGTAACACAAGTTTTTCGGTTTAGGGTTGTTTTTTCTCCATTTTAAACGGCCCCACTCCTGACCAGAAATGCGGGTATGGTGTTGGCTGCTTTATGGGCCTCAGTCTGTCTGGTCACACCCACAAACCTCTCCCGTCTCCCCCTCAGGTCTACACCCCCACCAGTCGAGTGGCCCCATGCCCAACCCGGCTCTCTATGCTGCTCCCCCCGTCTCCATGTCCCCTGGGCAGCCCCCTCCACAGCAGCTGCTGGCCCCGCCCTTCTACCCTCCGCCAGGTGTCATGACCTTTGGGAACACCAACTACCCCTACCCGGCAGGAGCCACCCTGCCCCCCATGTACAATCCGCCGGTGAGTCCTCTGCCCTCAAGACACCATAGCTACCACATCAGCATGTCAAATGTTGCTATATATTGTACCCAATGCAACACATTACTGTTGCACTATGCTGACAGCTCTGCAATTCTATGCATATTTAGATGTTATTCGACTCTACCCTTAACATTTAGGAATGTGTATTTACACACATGCATAAACCGTGTAACCTCCTCTCTCCTCAGGCCCAGTCGCAGGTGTACGGCCAGTCGCAGGTGTACGGTGGGGTGACGTACTACGATCCAATGCAGCAGCAAGCCCAGCCCAAACCCTCGCCTCCCCGGCGCTCCTCCCAGCCCGTCACCGTCAAACCTCCCCCACCAGAGGTAGGGTACGGCCCGGAGTGAGCCCCAAACCCCCAGCGACCCAACAACCGGTAAGTCTTCCCTCTCACCCACCCAATCAAAACGCCAAGACATCGACCTGCCTCAGTCCTGACTGAATGAGTCGATGTGAGAGTAGGACGAAAGGGAAGGTTATGTTTTAAAATATTTTGATCATGTTGAAAATGTGTTTTGGAGAGTTGGGTGGGTGGAGGATGACAGAACAGGCCTATCCCAGAGACTGTTGCTGTAGGTCAAGTCATAACGTTGCCATAAAGGTGCTTGCTTCCCTCATTTAGTTTTTTGAGCTCTCGTTCAAAAGTAGGCACCGTGTCTAAATCAAACGGTGTTTTTTTGCCTTGGACACGTGAAGTAAGGCCAGTGGCTCTGAGTCAGAGTAAAGCAGCTAAATGTGTGTTTCAGATCTCTGCTCTCCAGTTCGTTCTGACAGACGAGCTCCTCTTATCCCCTAGAGCTCCTCCTAAAAGCCCCCAGGCAATAATACTGTCTTCAAACTGATGTCTCTTTTTGAGATGTGAGTGGACACACACACACACACACACACTCTACAAAGACTCGATTCAAAATCCCACCAGAGAAATGCTTTGGTGCAGAGGTAACCTTCAAACAAATGAATGCCTAACACCTAGCTGCATGACTGTCTCAAGACTTTTCGAATCAAATGTATTGGTCACATATGTGTTTAGCAGATGTTACTGAAGGCGAAAGGCTTGTGCTTCTAGCTCCGACAGTGCAGTGACATTTAACAAGTAATATTTAAGTTTCACAACATATACACGTACATCTAAGTAAGGAATGGATACATATGTCAGAGCGGCATTGGACTAAGATAGTGGTATAGAATACATTCTATACGTATGAGATGGGTGATGAGTAATGCTAGGTATGGAAACATTAAAGTGGCCAGTGATTCCTAATCTATGTCTGTAGGCAGCCGCCTCTGATGGGCTAGTGATAGAAGCTGTTTTTCAGTCTCTCGGCCCCAGTGTTGATGCACCTGTACTGACCTCGCCTTCTGGATGATAGCGGGGTGAACAGGCAGTGGCTCGGGTGGTTGATGTCCTTGATGATCTTTTTGGCCTTCCTGTGGCATCGGGTGCCGTAGATGTCTAGGAGGGTGGGAAGTTTGCCCCCGGTAAAGCTTTGGGCAGACTGCACCACCCTCTGGAGCGCTTTGCGGGAATGGGCAGTGCAGTTGCCGTACCAGGCGGCGATACAGCCCGACAGATGCTCTCACTTGTGCATCTGTAAAAGTTTTAGGTGTTAAGTCAAATTTATTTAGCCTCCTTGATGAACTTGAAGCTTTCCACCTTCTCCTTTGCGGTCCCATCGATGTGGATTGGGGGGCTGCTCCCTCTGCTGTTTCCTGAAGTGAGCTCAATTGTATTGCTGAACCATGCATTTTTTTTGTCCTCCTTCCAGCCTAATCCAAAGCTCGTGCGACAGAACAGTTGTGCTGATTGCTATTTTCCCTTTTCTCCAGGACCGGAGTGGGAAGGCCAGTCAGGAGGTCAGATCCTAGCACGGCGTTCCGAACGGCTACGCCAGTTGGAAGAGAGCGATAGACATGGAGACGGAGTCTGCGATCGAGGACCAGCACCACGTGTGGAGCGGATTAGTTTATTTTTATGTTATCAGGAATGTTATCCGCCTTGTATTCAGGTGCCACATTGGTTGGTTGCCCACAATACTGAAGGGTTGTTGTTTTGGTTCACCTACCAGTGTTTTGCCTCTGAGGGGAGTGCGGTCTTAAAAACCCTATAAAACGTAACCATATAAAACCGTTAACGAAAGCCCTCGATAACAACTCCTCTGTAAACATTACGTGACACCCGACACCAATGACATTCGTAGATATTTGTTCCTTCTAACAATCTGTCGTTCAACTGTAGGTATATTCATGCAAAAAATGTGTTTTTAAGCTCGAACAAATGTTTAGGACTGGCTGAAATGTGTCATGTGAGTATTATGGAGAGAATCTAACTGGGGTAGTTGGTCATTTATATGGGTTAGCTAGAGCTGTTTGTCCCACCCAGCACAATCCTGCTCATTTTCTAGCTAACATTTACACTCTCCTATGTATTTATTTGAACAGTGGAGCGAAACTTTGAATGCCCCTCTACTCCAGCATTTTGGATTTGAGATCAAATGTTTCATATGAGGCGACGGTACAGAATGTCTCTTATTTTATTTGAGCTTCTTTTTTTGTTGTTGTTGAAATGCACGCCAAACATTTTGAAGATGTGATAAATATTTGGATAAATTCACTTGTGTGTTAAAGTAGTCAAGTTTCCGAACACCTCTACATTATTGTGGATGCTACCTTGATTACAGATACTCATGAATGAATCTTGAATAATGTCGAGTGAGAGTTTGAGCCACAAAGATCTCGCTAACCTCTCACCATTGCCGATAAGTGGTTAGTATTTTTTTGGATGGTTATCATATGTATGCCGCTTAACTTTCTTACTCGTAATTATTTACGATTTATTTGTGATTATCCGTAGTCATGGAGACATCCTTATTAATGTTCTAAAAACATTCTACTTTTATTTACAATACGTGACTCCCAAAATGACAATACATTATTTACCATTAATTTCTATTGGGCACAACCTAATCTGAAACACAACCAAAACAAACTGCGAATGCATCCAAGTTTGTAGTTTAACAAGCTTGATGTCATTGCGTGCAATGACTATGGGACCAAATACTACACTTGACTACTTTAATACAAAGTGAATTTGTCCAAATACTTATGACACCTTCAAATGGGGGTAGTAGATGCATAAAGTGCTTTAATTTCAAAACATAAGATTTGTATGGAAGTACTTTAGTCATCGTATAAAACATTTTAATCTCAAATAAAGATGATGCAGTATAGAGCCGACTTGGGGGGGGGGGAATGTTGCTTCACTGTCCAAATAAATACGTAGTGTCCCATTTCATCTCGCAACAGCATTGTAGGTCTTAGTTTTTATTTTATGGTTTCGAGTCTTGTGAACGCACACTTTTTAGATAAAGATTAAAACCTATATACAGATGGTGCTTACTTATAGCTAGTACCCTACAATTTCAACAACTTATTTGCGAGTTCTCTTTATACCTTCCACATTGCCCAGTTTCTTTTAGTTATTTACGTAATACTGTATTACCAGAGAACCATTTAACCTGGCCTGAAACTGATGTACTTGACAGTGCTACTGCTTTCTAATGTAAGTGTATATAGATAAATGTATATTAAAGCCTGTGGTTTAAATAAGCAGAAATACTACCACCTTGTTATCAAATACATGGTTATGAATGGATAAAAATGTTTTTTTTTTAAACGAGGCTAACTCTTGCTTTTGAAATGAAATGGTTGTTTGGAAGTTTGCCGTTTCCTTTTGTGAAAGTGGAGAGACTGGTGAGGCCACTCTACCACTAAAATGAATATGATTTGTCTGTTTGCAGAACGTACTGTTGATCCCAAATTATTTTCCCTAAAGAAAATTCTGTTAACTTAGGCTTTCGCCAGGCAGCCAAATTCTGAATGTTTTCCACAATCTGATATTTTTCAGATCTGATTGGTCAAAAGACCAGTTAGTGTGGGGTGGTCAGAATGGGCTATCTGTCTAAAAGCAGCCAAATAAACCTAACATACATGCATGTTATACATACATAGATATGATTGTGAAAGTAATTCAGTTGGTGCTGGTGGCTGCACACTGTTATAGTGAGTCTGCCCAACAAGGGCAAGTTATTGATGCAACTTTAAATTGGCTTTTTTTGTCTTTTTTTTTGAACCCTCCTGTATCAGTATAAACCGAATTGAGTTGTAATTCAAAGTTTTTTGTTGTTGTTTAGAAATGGCTGGTAAGAATGTTTTAAATGTTTTATTTTCTTTGCCTTAAGGATAAATTGGTTTGACATGTTTAATTTGACTAGACCTGCCAACACTGTGAGGGCTTGTTTGTTTCATAGATGTTTGAATATATATATATATATACACGTTTTCTTGATTGTGGAGCAAGTTTTTGTTTAGACTGAGGAACATTAAACAGAATCTAGGAAAAAGATGATTATCATGTGGTTGATTGGAAGTTATTGAACAGCTACCACTGGATGGCAACATTGTGCCAAGCCTTCTAACTAACTGCATCTCTCACATAGGCCTATTATGTGAGACATTGCTTGCTGTTTGGGGTTTTAGGCTGGGTTTCTGTACAGCACTTTGAGATACCAGCTGATATAAGAAGGGCTTTATAAAATAAATTGATTAAACATTTGAATCATTCACAAATTATTTTAGTCATTTAGCAGTCACTGATCCAGAGCAACTTACAATATTGAGTGCCTACGTTGTCATACTTGTCACCCATGGGGATCAAACCCACAACCTTGGCGTTGCAAGCATCATGCTCTGCCAACTGAGCCACACGGGACTACCCATCTACAAACTAATACTCACTGACACAATTTTTCCTTTTCAGTTGACTAGTTAAAATGACTTGTGTCCAGCCATCACATGACAATTTAATTAGTTGCATTTCACTGTTGAATTATAATGGGGCCATTAATGGATGTTAAAAATGGCCCATTTTATAATGGCTGGGGCCAGCACTGAGACTGAAAGACTTCTTGCTGTAGAGCTACAGAGATGAGTGACAGCTTGAGGGCAAGAGACATTAACAGTGGTCGATTTTTGATTCTTCCAAGTGGAAAATATGATTTGTGTTTCAAGGAAGAGGTGAACACAATTGATTCCCATCTGAACAAGAGGACAAGGCATGCTGTGTTTGTATAGTTAACTCTAGCCCTGGTTTGGTTAGCTACGTTCTATAGGACAGGCTACAAAGGAAATGCACTTGCCTGCCATCTCTTTACCAGGGCTCCTCTGTCTGTCTCTATGCCAATCTTTTGCAGACATTTCCAATAGAGAATCTCACTTTCTGCCATGTCGTAGCAATTTGCAACGTTTCTGTCATGACATCTATGGAATATAGGCATGCAGAATAAATGTTGGAAATATCCACAGTGGCATTATCATTACTCTCTTACCAATGCGGTATGACTCTCTTCATACAAGCATGGATGAGAATGATGTATCCATTTAAATGTATTTGTAGCGCTTTCCACAGTCATTAGACAGCCATCTATTACAAAAACCAGGCATAAACATACTGAAGGTGACATTTGGCATTGAAATGAAACACTTGTGGAAGAAACATTCAGAGGAACCAGACCCTATGAAGGATTTTCAAATGAAAGCTGAGAGAGTTGGGAGGCATACTGATCTGGTGTAAGAGGAGTGCGGGGAGAGAGAAGCTGAGGGAAGCCTAGGGGTACTCAAGTTTGTACATCAATAATTGTGTTTGAATGAGGTAAAAAAAAAACGGAATATTGCACAGCCAAGGGGCTAAAAGCTTAACGAATTCAAACTCCCTCGACCGCTGTGGAGGTTTACTTTGATCCTGATCCATGGCATAATATGTATATTTTAGCTGAGAGTTTCAGCGTTAAGCCGACTGTTAAAAATTCAACCATTCTTTCTTTGAAGGTTAGTTCGGGTTTGTGGAGAAATTATGACCAAAATCATTTTTATTGGTTAGTTTACCATAACTAATAGGTCTATTTGGGCCACATTCCATCAGATTTCAGGTGTTGGAGGACAAGCAAAGCTAATAGGATGTGTTTTCCTCCAAAAAAGTGGTGGTTTGCTTCTTTTGTTTAGTGAACTTAGCTTTCGACACACTCATCCCTTTGGGCACAAATATACAGGAGGTAAATTAGAGAGAAGAGAAAGGTATTGAATGTTTATTGTTTCAGACTCTCATCTCATCGTTCCAGACTCTCATTACTCTCCACACTATATTTTCACAATCATCAGTGTTGGTGAGTGGTAAACTACATGTAGCTCAACTAGTAATTTAACTACATTTTCCAGTAGCTTGGTGGTAGTTGAACTAAATTCTAACCTTGTTAGTGTTTTCAGAAATGAATTACTTTTTTTGCCATGTACCAGTGTAGCTAACTACTGGAACTACACACGACTTATTTTGCAAACATATAATAAAATATGTGTGAAGTAGGCAAGAATTTCCTTTCATTTTCGGCATCAGACATGACAAAATTTTACTTGAAACAGTTTTTGATTTTAATAGGCTCCTGATAAATACTAAATACTAAAAGCATATTTTTCTTAAGGGGAGTTTTAGTGTAACTTAACTTCTTCCAGTGTGAAGTAATTAGTAGCTTGGTAAACTATATTTTCAGAGTTGCTTCCCCAACACAGACCACCAATCACCCTCCTTGTGAATATTTATGTGCATACAGTCAGAAATAGAGAAGTCGGCCGCTGGTAGAATCAAAAAGATTATTTCTCTAACACCCAGTCATATTATGAGTCACACAGAAACTTGTATTGCAGATACTGGACTCCGTTTCGGGTATTCATTCATTAAGGATGTAAGCCTATAGTATGTACTGCTCATCCCCTGCTTTAATAACCACGTTATAAGTGGCATAATGTATTCAGTACATTTGGAATGAAGGCGCTCAGCATTTACATTACAATGCTGTCTCCTTCCACACCTATGCTGTCCAATAACAGGCTCTGTCTCATGCTTTTTAATGCAGTTGACGAGCGACTCATTTCATCGTACGTTGTTCATGGAGGCAGCTGCCATGTGAGGTTTTGGATTGACAGTTCTAAACTGCTTGCTTGTGTTCTGGCCCAGGGGGTATCTCAGCCATGTTTCTTATGTAACCGGGGCTGATTTGAAAAATAAATGAATTATTCTTGCCATTGATGTTTTGTGCATTTGAATTAGCTTTACGAAATGGCTTCACAACACCTCCCACACAATCAACGAAGCTGGCCGACATTTTCTCACAAACCCATTTCCACGTTCTTTTCTCTCTCTTTCACACTCTTTCATGTTGACCTTCTACTACTGGTTGTTACTATGGTATCATGCTGTAATCCTATTCTCTCCCTAACTGTCAATCTTGTTTTCTTCCTAAAACCCATTTTTCACCCCCTCTCTTCCCTATTCCCCTCAAACCTCTTACCCCTCACACCTCTCTTTCCCCTAACCCACAAACCACTTCCCCCTCACCCCATACTTTCCCTTATTCCCTCACTATCTACCCCAGCCCCCGTTCTTCCTCTCCTGTGCCTGATGAATGTGTTGCATATGGATTCCCCTCCCTCTTTTGTGTCCAGCCCTGTCTACTTGTGTGGGCAGAGTTGAAGTGAAAGGCTCTGTTTTGGTTGTATTGTTGTCGGCCCGTTTGGCCTTCATATGCACCACCAGAGAGTGAGTCTATTCTGTGTCCCCCTCGATACCTGCCAACTCCACTAACATGCAGTAGCACATACATGTATTATTAATGGCCCATCTTTGACAGTCCTGTATATTCAACGCAGGGTCCCCCGTCCTTGTTGTTGTTCGGCATCGCGGTGCGCGTCGCGGAGGCGGGGCCCGTCCGCCCGCCCCATTGTAGCAGGAACAGGCCAAACAAAGCACCCTGCCACCAAGGGTGGTGATGTCACCACGACGCATTCCCCTAACCCCCATCCGTGTGTGTGTGTGTGTGTGTGTGTGTGTGTGTGTGTGTGTGTGTGTGTGTGTGTGTGTGTGTGTGTGTGTGTGTGTGTGTGTGTGTGTGTGTGTGTGTGTGTGTGTGTGTGTGTGTGTGTGTGTGTGTGTGTGTGTGTGTGTGTGTGTGTGTGTGTGTGACACGTCAATAAGCTCAGGAATGATTCACGTCAGCCTCCACTGCTCTGTATTGCTCATCCATAGACAAATGATGTGTCTGTAAGGCTCCGGCTAATGATTGATGGTCAGGGGTGCACATCACATGCCCAGATGCTGCGTGAGGGTGCTCCTCTCCTCTCTTTCTATCTTCTTTGTTTACCCCTTTCCCAACACAGAAATATACTTGAAAAAACA
This sequence comes from Oncorhynchus masou masou, assembly GCF_036934945.1. Lineage (NCBI taxonomy): Eukaryota > Metazoa > Chordata > Actinopteri > Salmoniformes > Salmonidae > Oncorhynchus > Oncorhynchus masou. The sequence goes on along the minus strand of NC_088226.1, from coordinate 17,808,694 downwards.
AGTCAGCTAAGTTTTTACGTCTTTTATGAAGCCTTAGGTCTGTGTTTCGTTAGGTAGATCATTTGATGACCCCTCTTGAACATCTAAGTCCCGTTTGAGCCAATGTAGGAATGATCTGAAGTCTAGTGTTGTGACACTGAATAGGCCTCAAGATGACTCGCCGACTGACAGTTTTATTATTTATTTAACCTTTATTTAACCAGGTAGGCTAGTTGAGAACAAGTTCTCATTTACAACTGCGACCTGGCCTAGATAAAGCAAAGCAGTGCGAAACAAACAACAACACAGAGTTACACATGGAATAAACAAGCATACAGTCAACAACACAATAGAAAAAAGTCTATATAGAGTGTACACAATTTAAAAAAATTAAGTAGCAGTAGCAGTAACCCTATGGCGTGTGAGTATACAGATGTAGGATATTAATTTGATCACTTTTTTGTTGCTGAGAATTTTCCTGCATAGAAGGAAATGCAGACTTGAAGTATATTCAAGGATTAAAAAGGCTTCAAAAGTTTGCAATTTCCACTTTAAAATGTCAGACTTGATTTGCAAAGGTTGAAAAATGTATCAACATTTACAAAAATTTGCCATGAATTATAGTTCACATTTCCTGTTGTAGAAAACTGGCTCAAATTAAGATCCTACACTTAGAAAAAAGATTTCCAAAAGGGTTCTTCAGCTGTCCCCATAGGAGAACCATTTTTGGTTCCAGGTAGAACCGTTTTGGTTCCAGGTTGAACTCTTTTGTGTTCCATGTAGAACCCTCTTTCTAAAGGGTTCTACATGGAACTCAAAAGAGATCTAACTGGAACCAAAAAAAAAGGTTATTCAAAGGGTACTACTATAGGGACAGCCAAAGAACCCTTTAAGATTCTATATAGCAGCGGTAAAGAAAGATGAGAGTAATACAGAGAGATGAGTAACAACTCGTTCGGCTACTCGAGCAGTATGTGTGAGTTTATTCACTGTTGAAGGACTCTGAATATGACTCATCTGAGCCGGGCTGAAATCATGAGATGCAATTCAAAACAGCAGAGCCATAACGATGGCACATTCTGTCTGTTCTTGCGACCGAGACAGAACATTTAGCAGCTCTCAACTAAATATGCAGCATCAGATAGACTTCTGGAGTGCATGTGTGGGTGGATGTGAAGGCATGGATGAAGGGGTGCGATGGGTGTTGAGAATGAGAAGTGAAAGCTCCATATATCAGAGTGCTTGAAGGGGGAGTCTGCCTGTTTGAGGAGTTAAGGATCATCTTTTGTGGAACGGCCCCAGAGGGCCCCAGCCTCCCTCCTCCCAGATACCCAGAGGAGAGCCAGCTGATCTCCATCCTCAGACACACTCAGGTGACCGGCCTCATTTATCTCTTGGCGGGGCGTGGCTCCCTCCTGGCTTTGTTTGTGTGTGTGGCCCCTGGAACCCTGAGGGGGAGGGGTGTGGATGTGTGTGTGTAGCCCCTAGAGCCCTGAGGGGGTGTGTGTGTGTGTGTGTTTCATTGTGTTACTGTATATTGTGTGTGTGTATTTCATTATGTTACTTAATGCTGGATGCAGTGTTTATCTACGACAGTATGTCCATGTCTGTCAAATTAAATAAAATTGTATTGGTCGCAAACACATTCTTTCAAATCAAATGTTATTGTGTGCACTTGTCTGTGCGTGTGTGTGTGTGTGTGTGTGTGTGTGTGTGTGTGTGTGTGTGTGTGTGTGTGTGTGTGTGTGTGTGTGTGTGTGTGTGTGTGTGTGTGTGTGTGTGGAGAAAGGGGTTTGCACATGGCATAAGGACAGCATTGTGCCAGCGTTATGGGAGATAGAGGGATGATGGCCGGCCGGACGGGGGGTGGAAAAGAGGACGGGGGATTGTCCAGATGAGTCATCGCAGATGGGCTCCTCCCTCCCTCCAACTATGTCCACCCATCAGTAGAGCAGAGAGTGGAGTGGAGCGAGTGCGTTAGGCACGCTAGGTCATTTGTCATCTTGGTGGATGACACAGTGTAGAGGAAAGGCACAGCACCGCTGAGACTCACATTCAATGCAGTCCCTGACTGAAAGGGTCACGCAATCGCCACGGCAACGTCTGTCCCGATGTTGTTCAGCCACAGGGAATATCAATTCAATATCTTTTCATGTCCTGAGGTACAAAGCAAGTGTGCCACTATAATCACATTGGTTGAGACAACAAAGCAATTATGGATTCTAAGGTGATTCCAGTCATTCATAACAAAACAGAATTATATAAATATTGATCCAGTTGAACACAAGTGATAGTTTGCTTTTAAATGTTTTTTTTTGACCACACCAAACAGACCATCCACAGTAAAGGACATTAGGTAGAACTCAAAACCTATAGTTCTGGCAACTGCGTGTCAATAAAAGTCTATATGTGACCCCCGTGACCTTGCTGACCTCAGCTCCATATAAAACCATTCACCATCGGAAGGGCAGTGCTCCCATAACAGCTAATCTGGTGATCATACTAGAACCTCCATGTGACATTTTCCACCAGTGTGTGGAAAGTGGAAATGACGGTTATGACCAGTAACCTCATGGTTGACCCGGCCCCTTTCCGCTCCTCTCCCTCCCAGCCTGTTCATTCACCTTTTAGCTCCTCTGTGCTTCCCTTGAAGACGTTTGATTGGTTTCCTCCACAGTACAGTAATAAAGTGTAAAGCACAAGCGCTTACTTTTGGGAGTGCAGGGGATTCCTTCGTGGAAACACCCAGTGGTCTCACAGACCAGGCAGTTACAGAGAAAGCCGAAGTGGAGAAGGAGGATGGAGAGAAGAAACAGAAAGTCAGGGCTGAGGGGGATGTGAACGTACAGTAACATGATAACCGTATCCTCATTTAGTAGCATGGCAGGCCTTGTGACTGAGGGAAATGCTTGCAATCACTACTACGCAACATAGCTCTGAGTCATAGCTTTGTGGTCAAACCTTGTTTCCATAGTTACCAAGGGGAGTTATTGTTTGGTGGGATTTTTTTTAAATGCAGGTTATTTCCAGAAATAGAGCAGTAAGAAAATGTATGTGTTATTAAGAAAAGGCTGGAATTTCCCAATAGAATGCAAAACTCCAAGGTCAGTCAAGGTGAAGAGAGTCATTTTAGGTATCTGACAATATGTTACAGTTGACAGTATTGGTGTAACTTGAAGCTACCTTATACATTCCTCGAGCTATCCATTGCAGCCATACCTCTTTCAAGCACTCCTGAGGTATCAGATAACAACTTGAGCTGCACCTGCTAGCTAAATCGGTGGATTTTTGACAGCAAAAGTTTCTGGAGGGTCAAGTTAGGAATTAGCCCACTGGGCACAGACGTCAATTCAACATCTATTCCACATTTGTTCCAAGTCATTTCATTAGAATTGCCCAGTGGGAGGTTACCTGTCATAGCCAGACAAATGTAAGGCAGCAAAGGGGGAACAGCACTACAGGCAGAATATGACAAGATGATGTGACATTTTCAGGCTATCTGGTTATTCAAGATTGTAACGGTTTCTTCTGGGGAAAGAGAGGCGGACCAAAATGCAGCGTGGTTAGTTTTGTCCATCTTTAATCAAGATGGAAATACAACAATCTACAAAACGTGAAAACCCAAAACAGCCCTATCTGGTACAGAGACAGGAACAATCACCCACAAACACACATTGAAACCCAGGCTACCTAAGTATGATTCTCAATCAGAGACAACTAATGACACCTGCCTCTGATTGAGAACCATACTTGGCCGAAACATAGACATACCCAAATCATAGAAAAACAAACATAGACTGCCCACCCCAACTCACGCCCTGACCATACTAAATAATGACAAAACAAAGGAAATAAAGGTCAGAACGTGACAAAGATCAGCACACCATTCACAGCGGTGGTTGTGTGGCTTTTGGTCAGCGATGATTCACTCTCTCTTTGCATCTTGTGAATAGTATTAAATGTTCGTGTGAATTAGAAACGTCCATGTATTCAGACTGGACCAGTGCAATAGTGATGCATCAATATAACTATTCAATACGACTTCAATACAACTACACAACAGACTAGTATGAAACGTCCCACCTACATGCTCTATATATAATCAAAAGTATTGTGAAAAATGCACTTATATGTGTATTAAAGTAGTACAAAGTTAAGTATTTGGTCCCGTATTCATAGCACGCACTGACTCTACAAACTTGTTGGATGCATTTGCTGTTTATTTTGGCTGTGTTTCAGATTACTTTGTGCCCAATAGAAATTAATGGTAAATAATGGTTTGTCATTTTGGGAGTCACTTTTATAGTACATAAGAATAGAATATGTTTCTAAACACTTCTACATTAATGTGAATGCTACCATGATTACGTATATTTGTGAATGACTCGTGAATAGTGATGCACAAATATCATACCCCATTCCACCTCCTGTGGAGAAAGAGGATGGAGAGAAGAAACGGAAAGCCAGGGCTGAATGGATGTGGAAGTCACAGGAGGTTGGTGGCACCTTAATTGGGGAGGATAGGCTCGTGGTAATGGCTGGAGTGGAACAGGTGGAATGGTATCAAATACATCAAACACATGGTTTCCAGGAGTTTGATACTATTTAATTCGCTCTGTTCCACCCATTATTATGAGCCGTCCTCCTCTCAGCAGCCCCCTGTGGTGGAAGTACAGTACAGTATCATGAAAAGCCGTATCCTCATTAGGTAACATGACCTTGTGACTGAGGGCAATGCTTGTAATCACTACTACGCAACATAGCTCTGCATCATAGTTTTGTGGTCAGACCTAGTCTCCATAGTTACCGACAGGAGTTATTGTTTGGTGTGAATCATTTTTAATTCAGGGCATTTCTGGAAATAGAGCAGTAAGAAAATGTATGTGTTATTGAGAAAAGCCCAAAATAAACATAGAGGAACAAAGTCTTAAAGAGGACAAGCCGGTCCTTCTCTTTTAAAGAAAAGACTGGAATTTCACGATAGAATGCAAAAATCCAAGGTCAGTCAATTCAGTGTCTATTCCACAATGGTTTAATGTAATTTCATTGAAATGACTTGGAAACTGTTGATCCAAACAGTATGTGCCCAGTTGAGAGAGAGAGAAGAGAGAGCGAGCGAGAGAGAGAGAGTGTGTGTGAGTGAGTCGGGGACTCCACTCCTGTGTCAGTGATGTGAGGCGGAGGGGTTTCCCTGAGACAAGTCACACAGTACACATGTTCCCCATCCCTTCCCCCATCGACATCCCTACAGCTCTGGGACAGAAGTCGCTGAGCCTGGCATATTGCCAGCGGTGACGGAAGGCTGTGGCCTCTGTGTGTAAGCGCTCCTGTCACTCGCAGACAGGAGCTAGGGAGCTAGTGCCTTGTGTCAATGGAGACAGCTAGTGGGGTTGCGCTGAAGGAACCAGAGACAAGGATGAGGTCATTCCTCAAGGAGACGAGACAATCAGAACTATTGTCTCAGGGGGCTTGCAAATCCATGCACGATCCCACAGCTAAAAAAACTCAACTGCATTGTGGTTGGTTGTGCGAGGTAGGCTTCACTACTACTGCCAGGCACTGTCTTGTTTGACATTTTATAGAGAGACACACTGCTTGCCGTTCGCTGCAAAGAAATGAACTGATAAGTTTGGCAGCTATTAAGATATTTCTACATTGCCTCAATGTCCAGGCAACAGCCTGAATGAGTTAGTATGCAGTAGGTTGCGAGAGAAACGATGCCCCAAGTACATGTTATTGAGAAGAGAAGCCATGCTTTTCAATATCCCCAGCCATGAGCTCTCTTACTCTGACTTGTGTTGTGTGGCACCTGTGTGCTCGCTGTTTGGAAAGACCTCTTGCATAGGCATGGAGCCGGATCAGTCAGCCGTGGGTGGCTGGAATCGGATCCCGCATTTACTCTGAAACAAAGTATTGAGTATGCGGCAGCTCAGAGTGAGTAAACATTTTCCTCCTGCAGTTGGGATGGTGACGAAACCAGAAGAGACACCTGATAAGATTCCATTTCATCATGAGTGCCTCGGCTGCTGGTTGCTGTTTAAGCCTCACACTCTGTTGTTCTCTCTTCATAGCTCCACTCATTTTCCTATACAAACATGATTTAATAACTTAACGTGTGGCATCGAATTGGCTACCACAATCAATATCACTCAAATTGGGAATTCCAAAAATACATCCTGAATGATTTTCAATCACAAGCCACAAGTACTGGAGTGATGAAGTCACACGCAACACCAGTAGTAATCAATGGCACTACTACACAGGCCTACTACCACTGACCTTTATTTTCTAATCTTCTGGCGATCCTATGTTCTAGTAGAATCAATATAGTGCTTTCACTACTACTATTCAAATGGCCGACGTCGGTTTAAACAGAGCAAATTAAACTTGAATGAAACTTAACTAAGAAAAGGCTTTCTCTGATATAAGGTCAAATAAATTGCGCTTAGATTAATAATTAATCCATCCCTGAGTTATTTATTTAATGAACTACTAAATCCAATAAGTGAATGGTGATTTTAATAATTGATTAATTGGCTTCCATCCAACCCCTGACTTCTTCACAAACAGTCTGTTAGGCAATGCTCTTTCTTTGACGTCTCAGCCCTTGCAATATAAATGTATTCAATTCTTTAACCTTTAACATAACAGCATGTTTGTTACCATGTCCATCGTACCTCACTGAGCTGAAAAAGAACAACCCAATATTCCGCGGTGCATTATATTAGGTGCCTGCCTTGGAACCATGTGTTCTTGTTATTGTCACTGGTTATGACTGCCACCTGTCCATATAGACAGCACCCATCCACCCACAATTAACAATGGGCCATTTGAGCAAATAGGCATATCCACAACAAAATAGCAGATAGAGCAAGACGACAGCACAACTGACTGTCTTGTTCTACAACTGACTTATAGAACTGTCTTGTTCTACAACTGACTTATAGAACTGTCTTGTTCTACAACTGACTTATAGAACTGTCTTGTTCTACAACTGACTTATAGAACTGTCTTGTTCTTGACCGGTGTGTATAAAGGGTTAACCTGCCACACACGTGTGTTTTCAGCAGGGCTCTATCCTTTTGACCCTAGGGAGCCTAGGGAAGATTTGATTTGAAGGCCCCCCTCACCTCATGGGCAAAACATTTTATTGGCCCACCTTTTGACGGCAGAGAGAAATAATTTACTGCAATTCTAGACATTTTGCCATGGGTGGAGAAGGTTTGTCAGTTTTAAAGCTAATTTCATTCAATTCTACACATTTTGCCATGTTCGTTGAAAAAATATTTTTGGTGCTTTTTTCACAAGTACAGTGGGGCAAAAAAGTATTTAGTCAGCCACCAATTGTGCAAGTTCTCCCACTTAAAAAGATGAGAGAGGCCTGTAATTTTCATCATAGCTACACTTCAACTATGACAGACAAAATGAGGGAAAAAAATCCAGAAAATCACATTGTAGGATTTTTAATGAATTTATTTGCAAATTATGGTGGAAAATAAGTATTTGGTCAATAACAAAAGTTTATCTCAATACTTTGTTATATACCCTTTGTTGGCAATGACAGAGGTCAAACGTTTTCTGTAAGTCTTCACAAGGTTTTCACACACTGTTGCTGGTATTTTGGCCCATTCCTCCATGCAGATCTCCTCTAGAGCAGTGATGTTTTGGGGTTGTTGCTGGGCAACACGGACTTTCAACTCCCTCCAAAGATTTTCCATGGGGTTGAGATCTGGAGACTCGCTAGGCCACTCCAGGACCTTGAAATGTTTCTTACTAAGCCACTCCTTTGTTGCCCGGGCGGTGTGTTTGGGATCATTGTCATGCTGAAAGACCCAGCCACATATCATCTTCATTGAGGTTTTCACTCAAAATCTCACGATAAATGGCCCCATTCATTCTTTCCTTTACACAGATTAGTCGTCCTGGTCCCTTTGCAGAAAAACAGCCCCAAAGCATGATGTTTCCACCCCCATGCTTCACAGTAGGTATGGTGTTCTTTAGATGCAACTCAGCATTCTTTGTCCTCCAAACACGACAAGTTGAGTTTTTGCCCAAAAGTTATATTTTGGTTTCATCTGACCATATGACATTCTCCCAATCTTCTTCTGGATCATCCAAATGCTCTCTAGCAAACTTCAGATGGGCCTGGACATGTAATGGCTTAAGCAGGGGGACACGTTTGGCACTGCATGATTTGAGTCCTTGGCGGCGTAGTATGTTACTGATGGTAGGCTTTGTTACTTTGGTCCCAGCTCTCTGCAGGTCATTCACTGGGTCCCCCCGTGTGGTTCTGGGATTTTTGCTCACCGTTTCTGTGATCATTATGACCCCACGGGGTGAGATCTTGCGTGCAGCCCCAGATCGAGGGAGATTATCAGTGGTCTTGTATGTCTTCCATTTCCTAATAATTGCTCCCACAGTTGATTTCTTCAAACCAAGCTGCTTACCTATTGGTCTTGGCCATAGTGGAGTTTGGTGTGTGACTGTTTGAGGTTGTGGACAGGTGTTTTTTATATTGATAGCAAGTTGAAACAGGTGCCATTAATACAGGTAATGAGTGGAGGACAGAGGAGCCTCTTAAAGAAGAAGTTACAGGTCTGTGAGAGCCAGAAATCCTGCTTGTTTGTAGGTGACCAAATGCTTATTTTCCACCATAATTTGCAAATAAATTAATTAAAAATCCTACAATGTGATTTTCTGGATTTTTCTTCTTCTCATTTTGTCTGTCATAGTTGAAGTGTACCTATGATGGAAATTACAGGCCTCTCTCATCTTTTTAAGTGGGAGAACTTGCACAATTGGTGGCTGACTAAATACTTTTTTTGCCCCACTGTATGTGGTGAATTTTCAAAACTAAGTAGAAATTCTAAACCCTATAGTATGTTCCGAACCTTTGATTGAGCATTCATTGGATTTCACACATCGTTCATGCGAAATCAAAGTTGTCAGTAAAATACCATCAGAACATTTAGTGTAGTGACCAATACATCCAGTGGCGATTTTAGCAAGTAAATCTTGGTGGGGAAAACTCTCCAGAAATGTTTTATACTGATACAGTATCACCTGTTTCTCTGCTTGAAAGTACACTTAGTGCCAGGTTGGTAATTCAGCCATGATTACTACAAGTTTAGATAGCTGCGTAAACTAACTTATCAATCTTTTTTTTTTTTAGCTGACATGGGCTAATTGAGTGATTGTCAGTGACTGATATAACTAGAGGAAGACTGCTGATGTACAACAACATTCCGAAATTGCCCCTTGTGTATATTACTATTATAAAGCTAAACAGTAAGTTAAGACCCCCCTCCCCCAAAAATGTACGTTTATTTTTGTTGGTCGTGTCCCCCTAGCGGCCGGTGGCATTAGGCGACCTCCTATATCGCTTATGCCTAGAGCCGGCCCTGGTGAGCAGCTGCCATTCAGCGGGTACTTAGGAGCACTGACGGTAACTGCAGATGAAGGAAGGAAGGAAGGAAGGGAGTGGGCGAGTTAATATAGCAGCGGTCCCTTATTCAACACATACACACACCCGCGAAGAGTTTGAGTGAACGAGAGAGAGAGAGAGAGACGGAGGGAGTGTATGTCCACACAGAGCTCGAACCACTGCATTCAAACGGAGAAGGGGAGAGGGAAACGGCTGCTACTTATCTGAACAAGCTTCCACACATACGGAGGAGCCGAGGCCATTCCCACTGGCGATATTACTGCAGTAGATTGCATTGACGCCAGCAGCAAGAGATACCTCATGCGGGCATAGACGCGTCGCATTTGTCGGTGGTAAAAAGCTACTAGGGCGCCTATTTACCAACCCCCGCTGTTATCCCTATATTTTGTTTCGGTTTATCTCATTGTACTCTGCTGAGAGTGTTTATTCGGCACCTTGCGTTCGTCATCCAGTGTATTTTGGCCGCTGCTTGAACCTGACAAACACTGTTCCTTGACGCGCCCGAAACGTCTGCAGAGGTGGAGGAGACGCCAGGGAGCGGTTGTTGTGGAGCAGGTTGGGATATTTTGCGATAAAAGCTACTCAACCAGAACGTGCAGTCGTGTGTGAGCACGCTTTCGCCGATGTCGATAGTCTACTGCTTCACAAATCGGATTTTTACACTGCTCTTTTAAAATCATGATTTGACACATGGGTTTAAGTATCGCCATGCGAGAGTTTACTACGAAGACCGGTCAATAGAATTACGCATGGATGCTTGTATAATGTAGTCACAACGTTAGTTCCTGCAGAGGTATTCAGTTCATATCAATCACCATCAAAAAAAGCCTTATTGCGGTATTGTATCAAAATGCCTGCGGGAATGAAGCCCCTGGAAAAGTTTTTGAAGAAACAGACAACGGCGCTCACTCGAGCTGGTGGCTTTGGTGAGAAGGCGACTGGCACTGGCACTTCTCGGCGGCGAGCCAGCCTGTCTCGGGTGGTTCCGTTTTTCAGGGAAACTTCTCCAGAGAGCGGTCCGGCCAGGGAGGTGTTCAGCCCGGACACTGAGGAAGCACCGTGCTGGCCCTCGGCCACTGCGGACATTAGGAGCCCGTCGTTGTCTAGCGATGAGCAAAGCTCCGAGGCGAGTCTGGACACGAGCTGGACTCCGCTGCCTGCGGACACACCGGACAACCTGGCGCTGGCGCTCCTGGACAGTGTGGCGGGCAAACGATATGGCAACTGCACAGGTAAATTGACCTTGTCAATCAACAGCATTTATACAACACAGTGCATCCACCTATTGGCCTGTGAATCATCACACTCAGTGGTTTGACTAATGCCTCAACTGTTTCACACCAAGTCATGGTGTTCTTGCGTTTCACTTTTGCAAATTAGCCAAGCAATTCACTTGTCAAACGAATGTAGCCCATCCAGGAACCCCAAACTACCATTTGGTCCTTGCTTAGGCTATATCCTAGTCTATAGGCCAACATATGCTATTGAAAATAACTAAGATTTTGTTATTTTCTCATTTTTCTCCAAATAACAAAAACCCCAAATACTCAGTCAGTGATCTATTCCAGGCTGTAGAATTTGGGATTAGGCGGTGTTTCCGTCCCATCATTGCCTTGTTATATTATCTGATTCAACGGTTACATAAGAACGTCTGGCCTCATTAAGAAAAATAAAAGCCTGCTATTAAAAGGGATGGTCCAGATGTTTCTCACACCTCAGAAAAGAAGACCTTGCCAAATGAATCATATTTACGCTTTACATTTGTGACATTTACACCAAAAACGAAACTCGTCCAAAATCTAACGTATAGGGTTCAGTTTATTCAACAAAAACCTTTTGATTGAGCTCATTTGCACTTGCCCATTACAGTAGCAGCATGTCTTTCGTATGGAAACTGGCTGCTTCACTATCAGTCATGGAGGAAAGCGATAGTCTTCGCACATTGGCTGCTGAGTTTGTGCACTTATTTATTTATTTATAAAAACGAGGTCATGATTCTCATCCTAAAAGACAATGTTTCTGTTGGCAGCTAAAGAGCAAACGATACAATGTGTTTTATTCTGGAGTGGGCCTTGCGTGGAGCGTCTCAAATACAAGCAAATTCTACTTTAGCGCTTGGCTACGCAGACGCTCGTTCACGCACGCGAGCTGTGTGGGTTTAATAATGAAATAACATGTATGTGTACATTTTTATTTTGCAACGCTCGCTCGCGCAATGTAGACAGTGAGGTTTGCATGTAATGCCTCTGAAGGGAAAAGTAATTTTAAACTGAGTCAGATTACGTTACTGAGTTTGGGTAATCCAAAAATTAGGCTACAGATTACAATTTTTGAACAGGTAACTGTAACGGATTTACAATTGGAAAAGCAACCCACAGCAACGCGGAGCCCACATTTGTATACACTGTAATATAGCAACCATAAACATATGTATGTGAGGGAGCTGGTGATGGTTTCTTGGAATAGTGCCATAGAAGATTTCCCAAACTGTTGATGCTGTTGAAATGAAGTAGGTTAGTGGTTATAATGTGATTTATTCCTATCCTGTGGGGGATGGTTGGTGAGTGATACACTGCATTAGATGATACCACCACTGTCAATATCTACCTTTGAGCGAAGCCTCCAGTATGTCCATTTTTACTATGCAACTCATTGTGAGTTTTTTTCCTTCCACTGCTTATTTCAACAAGTCATGCAGTAACAGGATTTAAGAGTTTTCCAAGGTAGATTGCCAAGGCTTCCTGTGTAACATGCAGATTTTCCTCCCAGCCAATCCTTGAATTCTGCTCAGTTTATCTGTTGTGTTGGTTGGTGCATGATGTGGGTTTCACACACTGTAACACTAACAGATCTCTCTGGAACATCCAACAGATTTATGAAGTACGACTGCGATGTGCTGGTCAGGCATTATTACAGGCAACAATGAACAGATCAATAGCATATGATCAGGAAATGTCTCAGAATGAACACCTGTAATTAACTGTGTGGAGGACACATTGAGACCTACTGTTTTAGTGATAATCCACATCAGTTCCTGTTGTTCTGTTGCAGGAGGAATATGCTCTACCTTGGTTCATATAGTGCATAAGGGTTCATTGTACCTCCAGTAAATTCTCTTAGAAATATTCTGCTTGCGGGCAACCATCCCCCATTATGCATTGCAAAGCCAGTGTACCTCCTGTCCTATGACCCCTTGACCTCTCTGACCTGCTCCCCGGGTCATCCTGTATGTTCCTGTTAAACTGACTGAGCATGCTTAAATTCCCCTCTCTCGCGCTGTTGTTTCTCTGTCAATTTCCCCCTACAGCATTTTACAGGAAAATACATATCTCCACCGCATCATTCCTAAGAAGAGAGAAGTGGTGTCGTAGTGCCCAATGATGGAATTGGCTCTGTATAGCAGCCAATAGTCATGTTTGAAACAGCAGATGTGATTCCAGAATGTATATCTGATTCCGAATGAATCAAAGTGGGAGGTTTTAGTGATACATGGGTTGATGTTCAACCTGATTTATGTAGGCTTTTAGTTTGACAAATACACAGGGAACTTGGTTGGCGTATGGCTGAAGAGGGTTCACGAGAGTTCATCTGGTCCACCCCAAAGGGTCACTATTCTGTTTGACTTTTATTTGTCCGACTCATTTTGCTCGTTGACTTAATTCACTCCAGCGGACTGCGTTGGTGTTATAAACACTTAGTGAACTACAACCCAGATGGTTTAAATATGTTTAATCTCGTTTAACCTGTTTCTTGGAGGGCCAAGCTTGCTGCTGTTCTAGAATATGTAAAAAAAATGCGTGGCTAATCCAGGATTAGTTAACAAAAGCGGACCTGCCCACCCTTTCATGTGGAACAGAAATTAATCTTTGGATTATGGATCTAGGTTGGATCTTGATCCTGCCTTATAGTCAAAATGTTTCTAATTAGGAAGTGTGTGTGTGTGTGTGGATGCAAATGTGTTTATGTTGAAACAATGTCAACAAGGTCCACTACGACTCGGACACTGCATGCTCCCCGACCTTATGACCCCCTGTCTCACACAGTCCTATATGACATTCTACCTGACAGACTTGAGTACACCACACCGTATAACATTTTACCACTGCACACCACAGTGCTCTCACTGAGATACTATGCACCAGGCTGTCCATATCAGCAGTCCCAGATCAGTGTTGGCTGAGTGGCGCTCCAGATGAACACCATAAACCCTCTGAGTCACTGCCCTCTGCTTGTGTGTGTGTGTGTGTGAGAGAGAGAGACACAGTGCCGCAGGTAAAGAACAGATTATAAGCATTTTGACAGCCCCTAAAAAGTCCCGTCCTTTTCGAGGTCAACGGCAACGCTCTTATGTAACCCTGTTTACCTTGTGGTTTCATTTCTCGTCCACCCACGCTATTGGTTCTAGGACCAGGCATGTTGAGGCAAGGGTTAGGCAGTTTTTAGCGGTGTACATGTCTCACAGAGTTACAGTGGAAGTAAAGATCAAAACAGTCTGTTAATGAAGCCATGTCTGACTCATAATGTGTGATACAACTTAGGAAACCACACGTCTACAGTCCATTCCCACTGTTATTGTCTGATAAATAGTCCAAATGAAAACAGATGGATAAGACTATCATCATAATAACAAAGAAGGTCATTTGCCCCTCCACATCCTGTGTATTTGGACAGTACACATTCTTAGGATACTATAGTATTACATGTAAAAGCACGGAACTAAACAAGTAGTAGAGGTTTAGACCAGTCACCCATGGGTACAATAATGGGTTAAAATAGCAATGGTCGATACAGACGAGGGTGTCAGGGCACTGGAGATGCTGCAGCAGTTGCTTACAGTGCAGAACAGTACATGGCTGGTTTGTCTTGCAGAGTGACGAGGACTTGGGGGTTTGATGTTGGCTTTTGAAACACTTGCAATGCAGAGGGGGAACATGTCTCGTATCAAGCTCCACATCAGTTATTCACAAAGCCAAGTGGGATGTTTAAACTAGACTTTGGCTGTGCTTGACGCTCTCATTGCTTTGCATTCCACATCCAGCGATACACTCCTTTAGGCGGCAGCTCTGAGACTCTGAGCCACGCAGCTGAAAAGTCTTGTGGAACGAAAGGGAGAGGGAGGAAAAGGGACAGAGTGCAGAGAGAGAATGTGATTTGTGTTGGGCTGTGTGGGAGGGATTCTGATGATTCTTTTATGGAAAGAAAGTGGGATTAAAAGAGATGAGGCTGCCTAGTGCCCACTCCTTTTGGATGCTTTTACATAAGGAGAGGAGGGACGGCGGACTCTCCCCTGCCTCCTTGCTCTCTACATGCCTGCACTCTCCTCTCAAGCCCACGCACCTTGACCACTGAGGAGAGTAGAGCACGATGGGGCCCTCCAGGGATGATTGACTTGCCTTACTTACTGTGTGTGTGTGTGTGTGTATATATGTGTTTGAATCTCTATGTTCTTTTTGCGTGTGCATGTGTGTGCGCTTGGATGCATGCGTTTGCATTTCTGTACTTTTTTCGCTTGGATGGATGTGTGCGTTGTGCTTGCATAAGAGTGTGTGCTTGGATGTGTGTGAGAGTGGGTTGGAGCATGTCTTTCTGTGTGCCCAGCGTGGAAAAGAGGCTCTCCAGCACAGCACCTGTTCACATGGCAACCAGCACTTCCAGGGAAGCAGCAGGAGGAGGAGGAGTGGGGGGAAGAGAAACCGAGGGAATGCAGGAAGGAAGGAGATGAGTGTCTGAGAACATGAGACTTGGGAGAGACTGAATAGAGGTTTCATAAACTATATGGACAGTGTGCCAGCCAGTGGGAGGAAGAGGGGGACAGAGAGACTGAGCAAAATACTCTTGTAAACTGGCTTCTATATCATAAGGATGTTCTCATCTAATCATCACTTCTTTATCTACTAGCTTATCCAGGTGGCATGATGACAAGTAGATCGGTGCAGTGGTTTCTTTCTCTCAGTTGGCAGTTTGGTACCAACTAGTTTTGACCATCCAGAGGGAGTCGGGTTGCAGCAGCCTTGCCAGCTGGGTAGTGACTATGACTTACCCTGGTGAACTCCTTTGCCACTTGACATCCTTTGATGTGACCGGAGCAGTGGTTCTTATCTCTGCCATGTGGTGTGCAACATTAGGCGCTCGCGCACAGATGGCCCCCGAGCACATTGGGGGAAACGCCGCTAGCCAGCGGCAGTAATATCAACCTTTCTTCCTCCCTCCCACTGTAACACTGAATACTGACCCAGGGACAGGCCTAATCGCAGGGGATGGTAGACCAATCAACTTGGCAGGCTTAGGAATCTGATTTGGGAACAGTTGTATTAGAGAGAGAGAATTGACTAGCATGGGAACTGTCAGGTTACATTTAAGGGACACACACTCACTCCAAGACCAAGAAGCATACTCTCTCCAGAATGGTCCCCAGCATAAGGGCCAGAGGAAGATGTACATGCTACATGATGATAAACTGAGAGGGTTTGGAGAAGGCATGAAGCCACTATGGCAGGTGTATTGTTAATTATTTTATTTTTGTTTATTTTATTTCACCTTTATTTAACCAGGTAGGCCAGTTGAGAACAAGGTCTCATTTACAAATGTGACTTGGCCAAGATATTGCAAAGCAGTGCGACACAAACAACAACAGAGTTACACATGGAATAAACAAACGTACAGTCAATAACACAATAGAAAAAGTCTATATACAGTGTGTGCAAATGGCGTGAGGAGGTAAGGCAATAAGTAGGCCGTAGTTGCGAAGTAATTGAAATTGAGAAAATTAACACTGGAGTGATCGACGTGCAGATGATGATGTGCAAGTAGAAATACTGGTGTGCAAAAAAGTAAATAAAATGGGGATGAGGTAGGTAGATTGGATGGGCTATTTACAGATGGGCTGTGTACAGCTGCAGTGATCGGTTAGCTGCTCAGATAGCTGATGCTTGAAGTTAGTGAGGGTGATATACAGTGCCTTGCGAAAGTATTCGGCCCCCTTGAACTTTGCGACCTTTTGCCACATTTCAGGCTTCAAACATAAAGATATAAAACTGTATTTTTTTGTGAAGAATCAACAACAAGTGGGACACAATCATGAAGTGGAACGACATTTATTGGATATTTCAAACTTTTTTAACAAATCAAAAACTGAAAAATTGGGCGTGCAAAATTATTCAGCCCCCTTAAGTTAATACTTTGTAGCGCCACCTTTTGCTGCGATTACAGCTGTAAGTCGCTTGGGGTATATCTCTATCAGTTTTGCACATTGAGACTGACATTTTTTCCCATTCCTCCTTGCAAAACAGCTCGAGCTCAGTGAGGTTGGATGGAGAGCATTTGTGAACAGCAGTTTTCAGTTCTTTCCACAGATTCTCAATTGGATTCAGGTCTGGACTTTGACTTGGCCATTCTAACACCTGGATATGTTTATTTTTGAACCATTTCATTGTAGATTTTGCTTTATGTTTTGGATCATTGTCTTGTTGGAAGACAAATCTCCGTCCCAGTCTCAGGTCTTTTGCAGACTCCATCAGGTTTTCTTCCAGAATGGTCCTGTATTTGGCTCCATCCATCTTCCCATCAATTTTAACCATCTTCCCTGTCCCTGCTGAAGAAAAGCAGGCCCAAACCATGATGCTACCACCACCATGTTTGACAGTGGGGATGGTGTGTTCAGGGTGATGCGCTGTGTTGCTTTTACGCCAAACATAACGTTTTGCATTGTTGCCAAAAAGTTCCATTTTGGTTTCATCTGACCAGAGCACCTTCTTCCACATGTTTGGTGTGTCTCCCAGGTGGCTTGTGGCAAACTTTAAACAACACTTTTTATGGATATCTTTAAGAAATGGCTTTCTTCTTGCCACTATTCCATAAAGGCCAGATTTGTGCAATATACGACTGATTGGACAGAGTCTCCCACCTCAGCTGTAGATCTCTGCAGTTCATCCAGAGTGATCATGGGCCTCTTGGCTGCATCTCTGATCAGTCTTCTCCTTGTATGAGCTGAAAGTTTAGAGGGACGGCCAGGTGTTGGTAGATTTGCAGTGGTCTGATACTCCTTCCATTTCAATATTATCGCTTGCACAGTGCTCCTTGGGATGTTTAAAGCTTGGTAAATCTTTTTGTATCCAAATCCGGCTTTAAACTTCTTCACAACAGTATCTCGGACCTGCCTGGTGTGTTCCTTGTTCTTCATGATGCTCTCTGCGCTTTTAACGGACCTCTGAGACTATCACATTGCAGGTGCATTTATACGGAGACTTGATTACACATAGGTGGATTGTATTTATCATCATTAGTCATTTAGGTCAACATTGGATCATTCAGAGATCCTCACTGAACTTCTGGAGAGAGTTTGCTGCACTGAAAGTAAAGGTGCTGAATAATTTTGCACGCCCAATTTTTCAGTTTGAGTTGTTAAAAAAGTTTGAAATATCCAATAAATGTCGTTCCACTTCATGATTGTGTCCCACTTGTTGTTGATTCTTCACAAAAAAAATACAGTTTTATATCTTTGTTTGAAGCCTCAAATGTGGCAAAAGGTCGCAAAGTTCAAGGGGGCCGAATACTTTCGCAAGGCACTGTAAGTCCCCAACTTCAGCTATTTTCTTTTCAGTTCATTCCAGTCATTGGCAGCAGAGCACTGGAAGGGAAGGTGGCCAAAGTAGGTGATGGCTTTGGGGATGACCAGTGAGATATACCTGCTGGAGCACGTGGAGCCAGTGGGTCTGGCGACAATATGTAGCGAGGGCCAGCCGACGAGAGCATACAGGTCGCAGTGGTGGGTGGTATATGGGGCTTTGGTGACAAAACGGATGGCACTGTGATGGACTGCATCCAGTTTGCTAAGTAGAGTGTTAGGTAGGATAGTCAGTTTTTACGAGGGTATGTTTGGCAGCGTGAGTAAAGGAGGCTTTGTTGCGAAATAGGACGCCAATTCCAGATTTTATTTTGGATTGGAGATGTTTAATGTGAGTCTGGAAGGAGAGTTTAGTCTAACCAGACACCAAGGTATTTGTAGTTGTCCACATATTCTGAGTCAGAACCGTCAAGAGTAGTGATGCTAGACGGGCGGGCGGATGCGGGCAGCGAACAGTCCAAAAGCATGCATTTAGTTTTACTAGCGTTTTAAGAGCAGTTGGAGGCCACAGAAGGAGTGTTGTATGGCATTGAAGCTCATTTGGAGGTTTGTAAGTGTCCAAAGAAGGGCCAGATGTATACAGAATGGTGTCGTCTGCGTAGAGGTGGATCAGGGAATCAACCGCAGCAAGAGCGACATCGTTGATATATACAGAGAAAATATTCGGCCCGGGAATTGAACCCTGTGGTACCCCCATAGAGACTGCCAGAGGTCCGGACAACAGGCCCTCCAATTTGACACACTGAACTTTATCTGAGAAGTAGTTAGTGAACCAGGCGTGGCAGTCATTTGAGAATTCAAGGCTGTTGAGTCTGCCGATAAGAATACAGTGATTGACAGAGTCGAAAGCCTTGACCAGGTCGATGAAGACGGCTAAACAGTACTGTCTTTTATCGATGACAGTTATCATATCGTTTAGTACATTGAGCGTGGCTGAGGTGCACCCGTGACCAGCTCGGAAACCGGATTGCACAGCGGGGAAGGTACGGTGTGATTCGAAATGGTCAGTGATCTGTTTGTTAACTTGGCTTTCCGAAGACTTTAGAAAGGCAGGGCAAGATGGATATAGGTCTATAACAGTTTGGGTCTAGAGTGTCACCCACTTTGAAGAGGGAGAACTGCGGCAGCTTTCCAATCTTTAAGGATCTCGGACAATACGAAAGAGGTTGAACAGACTGGTAATAGTGGTGGCAACAATGGCGGCGGATAATTTTAGAGGGCCCAGATTGTCTATCCCAGCTGATTTGTATGAGTCCAGGTTATGCAGCTCTTTCCGAACATCTGTTATCTGGATTTGGGTGAAGGAGAAGCTGGGGAGGCTTTGGCAAGTAGCTGAGATTATGCTCTGTCTGTCCAGTGTGTAGAGCAAAATGTTAGTAGTTCAAAATTTCCAACAAAAGCATTGTGCGGTTGGAGGAAGGGTGAAAGGCATATGTTTGCAGTAGCCATCTCCTCCGGAGTTCTGCTGTTAGAGAGGCTCAAACAGAAGACCCATCAATCCCAACCTTCAGTTCCAACATGGTCTTTAAACATGTGAAAAGCAGCCAAAAGGTCACAGCAGCTGCATTGAAGGGCAAAGACGAAAACTGAGGAAAAACATTGTCTTTTTCATTGTTTGGTGTAGTCTGTTGATTTAAGGGTGTTTCCTGTGGCAGCCATGTGTGTTTGTACATGTGCACTTATTTTATAGCTCTGTCACAGGGTTGTGTACTAGAGAGAGAGATGCCATGCGGGCATATTGCTTACGCCCCTTTGGGTCCCCGGGACCAGGATTGAGAACCAGTGGCTTAGACATCTGGGGTGTGACCCCTAGTGTTGTTTGGTGGGAGAGTCTTGGAAACATTGTGGACCGATAATAAACATTTGAGCAGTGTTTCCAAATCCGGAGATAGATATATATATATATATATATACACACAATTACCAGTCAAAAGTTTGGACACCTACTCATTCCAGAGTTTTTCTTTATTTGTACTATTTTCTACATTGTAGAATAATAGTGAAGACAAAACTATGAAATAACATGTATAGAATCATGTAGTAACCAAAACAAATCAAAATATATTTTTAAATTTTTCAAAGTAGCCACCCTTTGCCTTGATGACAGTGTTGCACACTCTTGGCATTCTCTCAACCAGCTTCATGAGGAATGCTTTTCCAACAGTCTTGAAGGAGTTCCCACATATGCTGAGCACTTGTTGGCTGCTTTTCCTACACTCTGCGGTCCGACTCATCCCAAACCATCTCATTTGGGTTGAGGTCGGGTGATTGTGGAGGTCAGGTCATCTGATGCAGCGCTCCATCACTCTCCGTCTTGGTCCAATAGCCCTTACACAGCCTGGAGGTGTGTTTAGGGTCATTGTCCTGTTGAAAAACAAATGATAGTCCCACTAAGCGCAAACCAGATAGGATGGCCTATCACTCCATAATGCTGTGGTAGCCATGCCTGATTCACGCAGTCTCCTCTGAATAGTTGATGCTGATGTGTCTGTTACTTGAACTCTGTGAAGCATTTATTGAGGCTGCAATTTCTGAGGTTGGTAACTCTAATGAACTTGGGTCTTCCTTTCCTGTGGCAGTCTTCATGAGAGCCAGTTTCATCATAGCGCTTGATGGTTTTTGCGACTGCATTTGAAGAAACTTTAAAAGTTCTTAATTTTCATAATTTACTGACCATGTCTTAAAATAATGATGGACTGTCGTTTCTCTTTGCTTATTTGAGCTGTTCTTGCTATAATATGGACTTGGCCCTATTTGGTAAAAGACCATCTTCTATATGCCCCCCTACCTTGTCATAACACAACTGATTGATTGGCTCAAACGCATTAAGAAGGAAAGAAATTGCACAAATGAACTTTTAACAAAGTAACACTGGAATGAGTAGGTGTCCAAACTTTTGACTGGTACTGTATGAATGTGTCCTATAGCATTAGACACTGTGGTGGGAAAGTCAAATCAAATCAAAGTTTATTTGTCACGTGCGGCGAATACAACGGGTGTAGACCTTACAGTGAAATGCTTACTTACAGGCTCTAACCAACAGTGCAATTTCAACAACAAAAAAGGTATTAGGTGACCAATAGTTAAGTCAAGAAATAAAAACAACCGTAAAAAGACAGTGAAAAAACCACAAGTATGTGACTGGCAAAGGCAGTGCCTCGACTTGGATGGCCTTGGGTGCATATTTGAGCCTTGCTGTAAGCTCACTGGAGCGAGAGGCCAGACAAGTCTCTCCGCTGCCCAAAATGGAAGGTTGCGGTTGGGGAGGGGATGTCGCAGAGTAGCTACTGGGTGCAGTTTAAATTAGGTTACTATGAACAGCAGGGAACCACTGCTGCGTGTCTGTTTGTCACCATTTGGTTTCGGGTTACTTATAAAATCCAGATTGTCCATGCATATCTCTGTGTGTGTGTGAATTTTTCCTCTGCCATATCGACACAGGATTGTGTATGTGTTTTTACATTTGCCCTGATGTTCATTTGCATCTCAACGGCTGTGTGTTTTGGAGGTGGAGAATGGGAATTGGCGTGGGGAAGATGCACCAGATTAGTGGAACAAGCGCCAGCAGGCAGATTCAGAGTACACACACTCGCCCACACACACACTCTCTACCTCTCCATCTGACCGCTTCATGCTGAAACCCAAACACTTAAGAGAGAGCTGAGAGGGTGTGTGTTTTTGTATGCGCATAGTAAGGTAGAGTACAGTCAAAGAGATAAGGTCACCATAGAAACGGGATACGCATCACAGTTTATATAACTGCATACCAGACTAGTTCGGTTCGGCTGGTAGCTAGGGATGGGCTGAAATCTGCCTTTCTGTCTCTCCAATATCAAATTGATTTATAGAGCCTTTTTTTACAGCAGATGTCACAAAGTGCTGTACAGAAACCCAGCCTAAAACCCCAAACAGCAAGCCATACAGATGTAGAAGCACGGTGGCTAGGAAAAACTCTCTAGAACGGCTGGAACATAGGAAGAAACCTCGAGAGGAACCAGGTTCTGAGGGGTGGCCAGTCCTCTTTTGGCTGTGCCGGGTGGAGATTGTAAGAGTATGTGGCCATTAAGGACAGATTGCTCATCAAGGTGTTCAAATGTTCATAGATGACTAGCAAGGGTCACAGTGGTTGTAGAGGGTTCTACCGGTCAGCACCTCGGGAGTAAATGTCTTGTTTTTAAAAATCAGTCCCACTGGTTCAGATCCAAACCACATGTACAGCTTCTGCTTTATGAACGGTCTCCAGACCTTGTGTTGTCATGAGGCTGAATCTCCTCCCCCCTTCCACCCTGGTATAAGGTGGCCCACAGCTGTGAATTGAACCACAACCTCCTTCCATCTCTCCATCCTGCCATTTTCCACCCCTAAAGGGAGTGTGCACTCCTCCCCTCCCAGCCTTTATGCTTCCTGCAGGGAAAGAGAGAAAGGGGGATGAAGGACAGGGTGTACTTCAAGGATGTATGCTCTGCCCCCCCCCCCCCACACACACACACACCACCACCACAGCCCTCTTGCCATTTGGATTCAGGCACAGACCGTGGGAGGTGGGCAGTAGTGGGAGGTGGGCTTTGATCCTGAGATCAGGGGCATTGCAGGGAGGGAGTGTTTGTTTGTTTTTCTATTCATGCAGAAGTGTTTGAATGAGAGAATCTGTCGTCTGTAAATTAGTTGAGTGTCTAAGTGCCTGTATGTGTAGTGTCCATTTGGAATCATCTACCTCTGTATGAATGTGCACTCAGGTTTATGTGTACATGTACAACGTGTGCGTGGGGATGCACATGTTTGAGATTCTGGGCGTATGTGTTTTGTGTCTGTGTTTATGTGGGAGTTGGATTTGTGCTCCTCTCTCCCACTCCTGTCATGTGGAGCGGTGTGCTCACTTCTAATCTGAGCCAGAGATTTTCTGCACTTTTTAAGCTTCAGCATAATACGTGGCGGGAGGAGAGAAAGTGAGAGAACAGGCTTTGGTGAGAGGGAGAGAGGGAAACCATCTCCCCACCCTGTTACGTGCACTGATCCATCTTCGGGACATGCTATTTTTCTCTCTTTGTAGCGGGGGTTGGACACACTGTATTAGTTTGACAGTGGAGCAGGGAGATTATCAGTGGCCATCTCTCTCTGTTACCACTGTGTGGATCCAAGAGCCTGTCACAATGGGTCTTCCCCCACATCTAGAAGGTGAATGACCTGAACAGACCTCACCAATGAAACACAGTGGCAACCTGCCCGAGAGCCCGGCAGCCATATTGGATGAGTCAAACAGGATGACTTCTCTCACATTCTAGTCCATGAGACTTTATTATGTAAGCTACACATGAAACAAACAGGGAATGTGTCCTCTCTATGCTATAAGTTTCTATGGTCTCCTTTGCCATACTGCACTTCATAGCTAGCTCTGTAGCGCCCTGCTGTTCCTTTGCAGGTAGAGTTGAAAGGATGTGCTATTTTCCTGTGGTCACACACAGAGCTCCAGGGGAATAATGATGGGGAAGGTGATTGAGACCCGTGGCCTTCACCACTCTTCCTCGCCCACTCTTTTTTTTTCTCTTATTCTCTCTCTTTCTCATGCACTCTCCTCTCTTTCCTCTGGTTCTCTCTCTTTTGCATCCCATTTGTTTCTCCCCCGCCACCCACGTTCCCGCTCTCTCTTTTCTCTCCTCTCTCTCTGTGTGCTTTGCCTGTCTTTTGACTTTCATACTCTTTCTTTTTTTTATCGTTCTGTTTGCTTCCTCTGCTCGTCTTTTGCCGCTCTTCCACTCTCTCTCTCGCTCTCTGGGCTCAGTCTCACTGCAGCCACTCAACGTGGCATCTCCCTCACCAACTTCAAACATCAGCTATCTGAGCAGCTAACCGATCGCTGCAGCTGTACATAATCTATTGGTAAATAGCCCACCCATTTTCACCTACCTCATCCCCACAGTTTTTATTTATTTACTTTTCTGCTCTTTTGCACACCAATATCTCTACCTGTACATGACCATTTATCAATCCAGTGTTAATCTGCAATATTGTAATTATTCGCCTACTTCCTCATGCCTTTTGCACACATTGTATATAGACTCCCCTTTTTTCTTCTACTGTGTTATTGACTTGTTAATTGTTTACTCCATGTGTAACGCTGTGTTGTCTGTTCACACTGCTATGCTTTATTTTGTAAATGAGAACTTGTTCTCAACTAGCCTACCTGTTAAATAAAGGTGAAATAAAATAAAAAAATTAAAAAAACTGTGGGGAAACCAGTACTGCCAAGAGGTCGATGCGTGGACTCACTCGCTGCAGCACGCAACGACTACAGATACCCACATTAGCCCACAAACGAGCACGTTTTAACACACACACACAAACACACACACACTAGCATGCACACAGTCGAACCCGCAAAATACCACACAAGCACACATATTTAAATGTCATCCACACACGGACACCGACAAATATATTACATTCATTGGAAGTGCCTAATTACCATATGTAGTGGATACTTTAGGAAGGGAGTGGATCAGAAGCCTCTTACAATCAAGCAATAGAATCACATGCAGAGAATTGGTTCTGTAGTTTTCGCAATATCCAATGTCACACAGTATTTGTCTTTCTCTCCTGTTGAAATATAGTTCGAGTAGCCAGGAAGACGAGCGGTCTGAACGGGTCTTAATCTAGTAGTGATCGAACAGCAACGCCTCCATGCTTTATGAATTCAAAGCAGGTATTGCCATTCCACTGTCCCAGCCCTGCTCCAACGTGTGCCAAATTCTGTCACACACACACACACACACACACACACACACACACATACACACACCCTCCCTTAGAGGTCAGTGGGTTCCGTTTGTGGCGGTCTCAGTCTGGGATTGCGCATGGGGGCAGTTTGATCAGCACGGCTAGTGAGTGCTCTCTTAATGATGCACTCTGGGTAATGGAATGTGGGGCACCCCTTTTTGTGCCGCAGCTTCTAGTCATTTTCATCAAAACCTTCGTTTTTTGTTGTTGTTGTTACATATCCTGAACACACGTCTGCAGGCCTATATTGTCAACATCCTCACACCCCTAGTGTGCGTGTGGTGTCTTGTTGATGGTCAGTGTGTTAATATCTGTCTGTAAAATACAACACTCTTTAATTCATATGTCTGACCCTGCGAGGTTAAGTATCCACTAGCCTGCTTATCCCCATAACACCAGCAGTAAACTAGAGAAAGTATATCCTGTCACCGGGAACAATCCCTCCACACTCCGTCTACTGCTTTTCCAGAATAACAACTTCCCCCTAACCAGAGAGGAAATAGGCCTACACTTTCCAATTTCATCCGTCTCGTTTGTTGTCATTTGAAATAATAACAATAACAACACCACCCCGCACGAGTCATTGAAATCTCATCTGATTTAGTGGGATTGGAGCGATTTAACCGCAGTCCAGCCGGTCCGAGACTCCTAGTCAGGGTTTATAAATATGCCTCCCCTCTGGTGTGTAGAGCTATAGACTGCAGACTGAATTGGAGCACAGAGGACCAGGTGGCGGTTTCACTGAGACAGGATTTATCTTAGCTCAGTAGCAGAAGCCCCTGCGCTGCGCCAGGGCCAGGGATTTAACAGCAGACAAAGGTGACGTTAAGGGATTTCAGACACCCATTTTTTTATCTCTCTCTGACACCATAATCAAATTTGAGCTTTTGGGGCTCGACCGGTTGAACAAGTACAGTGGAGATACAGCTGCACCGGCTGTAGAAGCACAGCCATGCATAATTAACATGCTTCTCTCTCTCTCTCCCGCTCTCTCTTCCTCTCCTATCTCCCATTATCCCCTCTTCATAATCCCTTTTTCTTACACTCTTTTCCTGCCCATTTTCTTCTCCCTTTCCTCCATTCTCTATCCTTTCTCCCTCTGTCTCCCTCTGTCTCCCTCCCTACCTCTCTCTGTCTGTCTCCCTCCCTACCTCTCTCTGTCTGTCTCCCTCCCTACCTCTCTCTGTCTGTCTCCCTCACCACCTCTCTCTCTCTGTCTGTCTCCCTCACCACCTCTCTCTGTCTGTCTGTCTCCTCACCACCTCTCCTGTCTGTCTGTCTCCCTCACCACCTCTCTCTGTCTCTGTCTCCCTGTCTGTCTCCCTCACCACCTCTCTCTGTCTGTCTGTCTGTCTCCTCACCACCTCTCTCTGTCTGTCTGTCTCCCTCACCACCTTCTCTGTCTGTCTGTCTCCCTCACCACCTCTCTCTGTCTGTCTGTCTCCCTCACCACCTCTCTCTGTCTGTCTGTCTCCCTCACCACCTCTCTCTGTCTGTCTGTCTCCCTCACCACCTCTCTCTGTCTGTCTGTCTCCCTCACCACCTCTCTCTGTCTGTCTGTCTCCCTCACCACCTACCTCTGTCTGTCTGTCTCCCTCACCACCTACCTCTGTCTGTCTCTCTCTCGTTTCCACAGAAACCCTCCTGGATGACTTCATGTTGACACACCCCATCTTCCTGGCCTCAGACAGGTTCCAGCAGGTCCTACTCCAGCAGTATCCTTTACCTTCCCTTCCTGGCCTAGCCTGACCTGGGAGCCCCAATGTGTAAACATACACACACCTACACACCCTTCCCAGACATCCTCCCCAGGAAGAATTGGGATGCAGGAAGGCTCGGTCCGAGCACTCCCATCCGCTGTGCAAGGCGAGGGTGGCTCACTTCTGGTTTCCTGTCCGAGTGCTCGTTAGCACCAAGAGAATGCTGTTTTGTTCAACGCCGCTACTTCGCTAGGCTAATATAAACAATGGCACTGAACAAGCCTTGACACCGAATTTGGACATGGTCAATGTTTTTTTTTGCTTTAGAAAAGGTTCTCTTTGTCTTTTTGAAGCAACATGTTAAGTAGCCTATGATGTCCGCTACAGCAAGGGATGTTTTTTATTGAACATGCACACAGTGTTCAAGTAAAAGCTCTTGCAAATTAGCCGATTAAAAAAAAAATATATATATATATTATAATAATAAAATTAATTTTTTTAATGAATATTTATATTTTCTACAGTATCAAAGCCATATTAGGCTACTCAGTCAGGCTGGCGCTTAATTTGAGTAAGATTATCCAGTGCTGTTGCTCGTAACTTGGCAGGAGCGCTCGTCCAAAGGTTTAAGAACCGAATACTCCTTAGTAACAACAACGCCTCTGGCTCCCGTCTGCACCAAGCCAAGGAACAGTGTTTCTGTTTTGGCACCACCACAGGGGGTTCAGTAAAGTTGAGCAACATTCCCTGACGCAGAGTTGGGATTTGGGTCGCAGTAGTAGTGCAATCATTGGCAATGAGCCACACTGCTACTTAACGTCAGCCTCGTGGCTAACTCCCTTTCTCATATTATTACACTACAGTGGGGCGGCAGGGTAGCCTAGTGGTTAGAGCAAATCTGTCGTTCTGCCCCTGAACAGGCAGTTAACCCACTGTTCCTAGGCCGTCAATGAAAATAAGAATTTGTTCTTAACTGACTTGCCTGGTTAAATAAAGGTAAAATAAAAAAATAAAACAGTGGACCAAGAGATATGATATGAGGCTTCTGCCTATCTACAATTAACATATTTACAGCAATGATATTATCCTGCCTATCTCTGGCTTTAAAATCTTAATTTTCCTCCATTATGATAGCCCCCCCCCCCATTATGATCGCTTGCCATTTTGAAGGCTGTAAGTGAAGACATTCATCTTTAGTGACGAGACCGTATGTATTCCACTAGATATTATGTGTGTCTGTGTGCATTTGTGAGCCTGTCGGTGCATGTCTGTGTGTAAGGGATAGTGGTCTACGTTTGAGTCTGGACAGACACTACACCCCCTTTTCTCCCAGAACCCCCGTTCAGTGTGTCTGACCTCCATTCCCTCACTGAAGACCCTGGCTGTGTGTGTTTTAGAGGCCTGAGCGGCCCTCCAGACGACAATGGGACTCTCGACGGAGACTGCAACACAAAGGCATTCTGGGAAAGACCGTCCGCATGCCTCGCTGCCCTTAATACAGCTTGTTTGGGCCCTAGTGAGACGCCCCAGTGTAAGGGGGGGGGGGGTGTTCTTACACATGATCAATGATCCAGCCTGTTCTCCATTGTACCTCTTAACCCTTTCCCCTCTCCTCCTCCCTCCCGCTGTCTTTCTCTCCCACCTATTCTTTGTCTCTTCTCCCTCCATCCATCCACACCTCTCCCTCAGCCTCGCTGGCCCCAATCAGATCTTCTGTTGTGGAAACACGTTTGGCTTCCTTCTGGAAATGAAAACAAATGCTACCTCCCATTCCATTAGGAACACTGAGAATTCCTCCCTTTACGTCACTCTCCATGAGTAACTCATCCCAGACCCTTGACACACACACACACACACACACACTACACTTGTAGTGGCTGAGCGATCAAAGCCCAGAACCCCGGCTATGTTGAAGAGCTTTGGAGGGACTCCAAGCCACTGTGGAAGCTGGGGCCAAACTCCCACACCAGCAATAGAACTCAACCCAATAGAACAAAACCGAGAGAATAAGATACTGCAATGCAATATAAACCCAGCAGCTGGCCTTAGGGTTAGGTTGTGGTTTCTGGAGCTGGGAGAAGCAGGTGAACAGGGGATCATAGATATAGGATGACTAGATCTGGAATGTCATCCAGGGCATTGATAAATACTGTTCAGTGTGTGAGTTTGTAGGTCACAGGCCTGTGGTGGACTTGGATTGGGGTCTGAAATAGAGGAGGGTGTCAGGGATAGTCCCCTTCAGTGTAGCTGTGGAGTGTGGTGGGTAGAGTCCCTTTTTTATATTTAGGATAGGATGGCAGGTTTCCTCATGCGTGTCTGCATGTGTGTCTGCATGCGTGTCTGCATGCGTGTCTGCATGCGTGTCTGCATGCGTGTCTGCATGCGTGTCTGCATGCGTGTCTGCATGCGTGCGCACGTATGACTCCTATTTGGTGGCGAGTCCAACATAGACGCATGATGGTATACCTCAAGTCAGCGGATGAAAAATATCCCAATATCACACACATTCTGGTGCTGCACCGTGCAGAGCTCTTCAAACTCTTTACTGCTCTATTTGCTAAGATGCTCTCCTCTCCTCCTGCTGTGGCTGGAAGCTGGAGGTAAAAGGAGAGTGTGTGTGTGTGTGTGTGTGTGGTGTGTGTGCCTGCAATGGATGGGTGTGTCTGAGCCTTCACCACACAGTTCTCTGCTCTCCTCTGGCTAAGCTGTAATTACGAGTTGCTTGTTTGACTCTGAACACCGCACTGAAATACTGTGTTTTTCCATCTGCGCCTCTGGTGTCCATGGTTCTACAGCTGTGTGTTTCAGTGAGTTTATTAGAGTTTCTACAGGGTGTTTTTGAGCGCCTGCATGTGCTTGTGTGAGTGGTAATTTAATGTGTGCCTTCTGTCAGTGTGGTGTGTCCGTGAAGGTACTCGTAACCGACGTTGTGCAACTATGATAGAATTACAAAGTGTGTGTGTATCCTTTGCTAGTGTGGCATATAAATCATTTTGGTGTGGATAGTAAACAAGTACTAGAAAATAGCTTTCTCCAAATGATTCCATATCTTCTCCAACTTCAATATTAATCTCCTCATGACAGCCATCAGTAGATACTCTCTCGTTCTCTGTGGTGTTTTTCCCCCTTGACTCTGGGTTCAGATTCGGTGTGGAGGGGAAGGCAGGGGAGGGCTGGCCCAGCTGGGATGGGGCAGAGAGGAAGCAGGCTGTGCTGAGTGTTGCTTTCCGCTACCTGGACACATACAGAGAACTGCTGCAGGAAGAGGGCGAGAGGTCCAACAGCTTCCCCAAGGTACTGGTCCAGCACACATTCATGGAACGCACACACACACACACACGCACATGTACATACACGTGCGCACATACACACAGATACACCACGCACGCACACACAGACATCCAGCAGGACGATGGCGTGAGATCTAACAACTCGTCAGTGTTAAACACGCACTTTACAAGCACACACACACACCTGCTCTTCCATCCAAGCAGCCTGGCATCAAGGCCGTGTGCTGTGGCGTTCTCTCTGGGTGGGAGCTGTGTGTGGAGTGTTGATTCTGGCAGCAGCCTGTTAGGGCCGCCCAGGTTGTCATGGTGACGGAAATGACTCAGCTGAACACACCTTGGGAAATGAGGCTTTTGGCCTGTTCGATCTTTCCTTCTATATTCACATTAAAAACACATCTGTCGGTTTCCTTCATGGCCTCGAACACTGCTCCGTTCTGTCGCCACTGTCGTCTACCTATCGCTCTGTAGTGTTCTGTCTCGCTTTCTTTCTCTCTCGCTCCTTTCTCTCAGAACACTGTAGATGCAGTCTGTCTAGCAGCACATCTTGTGACAAACTGCGACTGCCCACACAGTGCTGGTAGACACACAGACAGAGGCACAAAGTGCACTCTCTCTCTGACAGTCATTTCTCTCCTCTGCCTCAGGAACTATATCTGTGTGCAGTCCAACAACTCAGTCAGTTCCCCGAGCTCGTGGAAGACGTGCTGAAGCTTCAGCGCTGGACCGAGATCCTCCAATGCCCGTAAGTCACACATCCACCCCAGCCAGATACACACGCAAGCACGCACGTATATATACACACACACACACACACACACACACACACACACACACACACACACACACACACACACAGAGCCCGCAGCCTCGTCTTTTAGCACCAGTCTGCTAGCGTTTCTGATATTCTGGGGCTGTGAAAGGCATTGCAGCGGGATGTTGCTGTGTTGTACCTCTTGGTTTAGTCAAAGCCTTTATTGCACAATCACTGTTAATTAGTGTAATAGGTTGTTTTTAATGGCCTTGGTTTCTCCTATAGCCTCCTAGCTCACACTGGCTTTTCTTGCACTGCAACTATTGTGGTGCCTTCCCCTATAAATAGGGCTAGGAGTTTACTTGACCTTGTAAGGAAGAACTCTGGCCCTTGGTACATACAGACCTTTGGATCCATCCCACTGTAGCACACAAGCCATCACAGCCAAATACAAACTAGTTGGCTTTGAAAGGATGCATAGACTGACAGACCGTCTACGGTGTTTTCCTAAGCAGTTCCGAGGAGGACAAGGAGATTCGGAAGAAGCAGGTGCGTCCTCTTTTCCGCCACTTCCGCCGCATCGACGCCTGTCTGCAGCCCAGAGAGGCCTTCCGGGGATCAGACGAGAGTGAGTGAGACAGGATGTGATGCAAAACGCATCATACTGTGACACTTTCTGTATTTTGAAAGTTCTATATCTTGAAAATGTAATTTCTCACATGCAAAAAAAAAAAAAAATTGGGACCTTATCAACAGTGGACAAAACATTTTTTAAAGCCAAAAATATTGTTTATTGAGTGGTATTTTCCTTTAAGGTCTTCAGATACAGGCCAACAGATATGAGGATATGGGACAGATGTTGTACACACTAGAGCCATGTGGGTGAAGTTTAAAAGGGTGTGTGTGTGTGTGTGTGTGTGTGTGTGTGTGTGTGTGTGTGTGTGCGCGCACGCACAGTCTTTTGCAGGGTGTACACGCCGGACCACTCGTACGTGACGATCCGCAGCCGTCTGTCGTGCCGCGTGGGGGAGATCCTGGCGCTGGTCAGGGAGAAGCTGCAGTACAGCGAAGACCAGCCAACCCAACCTGGCAACCTGCTGCTGGTGGCTGTCACCTCCGCTGGGGGTAGGACCACACACACACACACACACACTTGGCCCACACACACACACAGATACTGTATACATTAAACCTACGATTACTTCTCGCCATGCCTACTTTTTGATTTGCGTTGTGCAGGGGAAAAAAACACTTCAACAACCAAAACACCCAATCAGACAATGCAAGCTTTGACATGATTGTTTGAACAGTGACGCTTACATCCTCAAATGAGGTTTAGATTTAAATCCACAAATGACTACCCACCACTGCTTGGAGCTAAGCTGCCAAAAGTGATTTGACTCTATGGAGATGAAAACAGTTTGTTGATGTTCTGGCATGTCTCTGTGTGCTTTTTGTTATGTGTTCGCTGGAATCTCTACTAATCCATTGCGTGTGTGCTAATGTGTGAGCTCATCTGTGTTGTTGTGTTCTCAGAGAAGGCCGCTTTCCGGCCTAGCGACGAGGCCGTCTTCACCACCCTGGGAGTCAACACTCACCTGTTTGCCTGCGAGCCCTCTGAGCTGGAGAGCCTGGTGAGTCCGAGAGCACGAGTTATCACTTAACAATGGAGAGGAATGAAAAGCCCTGGCTGGTGGCCATTTTGGATAGCACTAAACATTGTTTACATTTGATTCATTTATAGTTCTCAGAAAGTTACCAATATAAAAAAATATGCCAAGGAGATGAAACAATGGTGTTTTAGTCCAAAGCTTCTCTGGTAAGACACCTACATTTTTTTTGTTTCTCTTTAGCTTCCCTTACCTGAGGAGATCCACTGGTCGCCCGGCGACAGTAAACTACATGACATGAGTGCTGAGGAGGTAGCCACTCAGCTGGTGGTGTTTGACTGGGAGCTCTTCAGCTGCGTGCATGAGGTCCGTGATTGGTGGAGCTGATAGTACTGGGCAGAACCTCTGCTAAATAATTGCAACAAAAAGTTAGCAGGGATGAGAACTTTTTATGCTGTGTGTGGTCTACCTACATTTTCGATGCTCTGGACTTATTGTACGTTTCTACATTGTTATGTCCAGGTGGAGTTTGTGTGCTACGTGTTCCACGGCGAGCAGGCTCGCTGGCGCCCCCTCAACCTTGAGCTGGTACTGCAGCGATGCAGCGAGGTGCAGCATTGGGTTGCCACCGAGATCCTGCAGTGCCAGTCGCTGCCTAAGAGGGTGCAGCTCCTCCGCAAGTTCATCAAGATCGCAGCTCTGTGAGTTCCGGGTGTCTTGTCAGTCCTATTGAATTATGTGCTGTTTTGATGATACAGTGCCTTGCGAAAGTATTCGGCCCCTTTAAACTTTGCGATCTTTTGCCACATTTCAGGCTTCAAACATAAAGATATAAAACTGTATTTTTTGTGAAGAATCAACAAGTGGGACACAATCATGAAGTGGAACGACATTTATTGGATATTTCAAACTTTTTTAACAAATCAAAAACTGAAAAATATTCAGCCCCTTTACTTTCCGTGCAGCAAACTCTCTCCAGAAGTTCAGTGAGGATCTCTGAATGATCCAATGTTGACCTAAATGACTAATGATGATAAATACAATCCACCTATGTGTAATCAAGTCTCCGTATAAATGCACCTGCAATGTGATAGTCTCAGAGGTCCGTTAAAAGCGCAGAGAGCATCATGAAGAACAAGGAACACACCAGGCAGGTCCGAGATACTGTTGTGAAGAAGTTTAAAGCCGGATTTGGATACAAAAAGATTTCCCAAGCTTTAAACATCCCAAGGAGCACCCTGCAAGCGATAATATTGAAATGGAAGGAGTATCAGACCACTGCAAATCTACCAAGACCTGGTCGTCCCTCTAAACTTTCAGCTCATACAAGGAGAAGACTGATCAGAGATGCAGCCAAGAGGCCCATGATCACTCTGGATGAACTGCAGAGATCTACAGCTGAGGTGGGAGACTCTGTCCATAGGACAACAATCAGTCATATATTGCACAAATCTGGCCTTTATGGAAGAGTGGCAAGAAGAAAGCCATTTCTTAAAGATATCCATAAAAAGTGTTGTTTAAAGTTTGCCACAAGCCACCTGGGAGACGCACCAAACATGTGGAAGAAGGTGCTCTGGTCAGATGAAACCAAAATTGAACTTTTTGGCAACAATGCAAAACGTTATGTTTGGCGTAAAAGCAACACAGCCCATCACCCTGAACACGCCATACCCACTGTCAAACATGGTGGTGGCAGCATCATGGTTTGGGCCTGCTTTTCTTCAGCAGGGACAGGGAAGATGGTTAAAGTTGATGGGAAGATGGATGGAGCCAAATACAGGACCATTCTGGAATAAACCTGATGGAGTCAAAAGACCTGAGACTGGGACGGAGATTTGTCTTCCAACAAGACAATGATCCAAAACATAAAGCAAAATCTACAATGGAATGGTTCAAAAATTAACATATCCAGGTGTTAGAATGGCCAAGTCAAAGTCCAGACCTGAATCCAATCGAGAATCTGTGGAAAGAACTGAAAACTGCTGTTCACAAATGCTCTCCATCCAACCTCACTGAGCTCGAGCTGTTTTGCAAGGAGGAATGGGAAAAAAATTCAGTCTCTCGATGTGCAAAACTGATAGAGACATACCCCAAGCGACTTACAGCTGTAATCGCAGCAAAAGGTGGCGCTACAAAGTATTAACTTAAGGGGGCTGAATAATTTTGCACGCCCAATTTTTCAGTTTTTGATTAATTAAAAAAGTTTGAAATATCCAATAAATGTCGTTCCACTTCATGATTGTGTCCCACTTGTTGTTGATTCTTCACAAAAAATACAGTTTTATATCTTTATGTTTGAAGCCTGAAATGTGGCAAAAGGTCGCAAAGTTCAAGGGGGCCGAATACTTTCGCAAGGCACTGTATATGTTTTAATAGTGTGTATGGCCACGATAATAGTTTAGATTAGTGCCAAGTGTTATTTGGTCATTCCTAACCGTGTGTTTTATGGTGTTTAGTTTATGGTAAAGTGTGTGTTATTGTCTAGTCATATCTAACGTGTGTGTGTGTGTGTGTGTGTGTACTTCAGGTGTAAGCAGCAGCAGGACCTGCTGTCCTTCCTAGCTGTGGTCCTGGGGCTGGACAACCCTGCAGTCAGCCGCCTTCGCCTCACCTGGGAGGTAAAACCCCCACACACACCCCAGTGGAGGCTGCTGAGGGGAGGACGGCTCATAATAATGTCTGGAACGGAGTGAATGGAATGGCGGCAACCATGCGTTTGATGTATTTGATACCATTCCACTGATTCTGTTCCTGTAATTACCACAAGCCCGTTCTCCCCAGTTACGGTGCCACCAACTTCCTGTGGTACACACCCCTCCATGCACACACAGTCAACATACACGTCAGCAAACACACTGGCGTAGGGATTTGTTTATAACTCTGGGGACTATTTGTCTGTGGTTTGTGGCAGGGCCTCCCTGGGAAGTTCAGGAAGCAGTTCCAGCAGTTTGAGAGCATTGCGGTGAGTGGCTGTTCGGGGTCTCCAAGGGGACAGTTAAGGGAGTCCTTATAATATGGGCTTACTGTATATCAGGGTTGGGCTAAGTTCCATTTCAGTCAGTCAAGATTCATAAGAGGTCTTCTGACTTCAAAAAGTAAATTACCCCAATCTGTATGTGGTTATGGGTTCATTTATAAGGCACATTTAGTGAAGGGTGAGTGAGTGAACGTGTT
Organism: Oncorhynchus masou masou; assembly: GCF_036934945.1. NCBI lineage: Eukaryota > Metazoa > Chordata > Actinopteri > Salmoniformes > Salmonidae > Oncorhynchus > Oncorhynchus masou. Next base: position 17,773,348 of record NC_088226.1, on the reverse strand, counting down.
GTTGTTTTTCAGGATCCATCCAGGAACCACAAGTCATACAGAGACCTGATGGGCAGCCTCAGACCCCCCCTTATCCCCTTCACACCACTGCTGCTCAAAGGTGAGATACACACACACACCAGTGGAGGCTGCTAAGGGGAGGATGGCTCATAATAATGTCTGTTAAAATGGAATGGCATCAAATGGAATGGCATCAACCACATGGAAACCGTGTTTAATGGATTTGATACCATTCCACCAATTCCGTTCCAGCCAGTACCATGAGCCCGTCCTCCCCAATTAAGGTGCCACCAACCTCCTGTGACACACACTATACACACATCAAGTAAATACACACAAACACTGTAGTTCTCTCTCTCCACTACCCAAATGCATATGTTCATCGGGAAAAAGTGAAATCTTTACTAATACAAAACACACACTGAAACACACACCCCATCCACACAAGCTGCCATTGGCTCAAACCACAGACTAAATAAGTGACGTCGGGCTGCTACTCAAGGCCTCTCTCTGGCCATGGACACGCATACAAAAACACAGCTGAGGAAACACTACACTGTTTGTGTGTGGTGCTGAAAACAGGGGCACAAACATCTACACCCCGCCCCAAACACAGCCCCCCCCCCCCCCAGATGTTGTCCAGATGTGAGCTCATAATATATCTGAGACACACACACACACGATGCTGTGTAGTGTGATTAGAAGGCAGCCGTTGAGCCCCACCTTGCTAATTAACACCCATAGTTAATTTCTCCCTCAACCCTAGCCTGGGTACCAGTCTCTTTTAGCTAACATTCCACTCCTTGCTACTCCTTGTCATTTGGAATGGCAGTGGAATGTTAGCTGAAGAGAATGGTACTCAGGCTACCTCAACCCTGCACAAACACAAAGCTCAGCATGCTGTCTCCCTGCTGGGCAACACAAGTATGCGACGATCATACTTGTTTCATGTTAGATGCAGCCGATGCTGGAGTCTACATGTAAACGTACTTCTACATCCTCTTGAGGAATGAATAAAGACTGCGGTACATTCACAGTCGTACACTTAAATACACAGACATACAAAGACATCCAGCATATTCACACACACACACATGAGCACATATCGGCATTGAGGCACTTTATAACCTACCGCTCCGACTTAACAGAAGTCCCTCATTATCGAAGAAAGGCACGTTTTCTCTCTCTTCCGTTTCCTTTCTCTCCCGCTCTCACACCCTCTTAACTCAACATGGGACCCTGTCTATAAACATAACCAGGTGACATTCATCTCTCTACTTTGAGAACACACACCTCCTCCACAGGTGATCCTCCACAGGTGATCAGCTCCATAATGAGCCCCCCCCCCTCCACCCCACCCCCTCCACCCTGACCCCCCTCCTCCACCCTGACACCCCCTCCTCCACCCTGACACCCCCTCCGACCCTCCCCCTCCCACCCTGATCTCCCGCCCCCTCCACCCTGATCTCCCGTCCCCTCCACCCTGATCCCCCCCCTCCACCCTGACCTCCCGCCCCTCCCACCCTGACCTCCCGCCCCCTCCCCTGAACCCCCCCTCCACCTCCCTCCTCCTCCACCCTGACCTCCCTGACTCCCCTCCACCCTGACCTCCCGCCCCCTCCACCCTGACCTCCCGCCCCCTCCACCCTGACCTCCCGCCCCTCCACCCTGACCTCCCGCCCCCTCCACCCTGACCTCCCGCCCCCTCCACCCTTGACCTCCCGCCCCCTCCACCCTGATCTCCCTACCCCCTCCACCCTGATCTCTCCCCCTCCACCCTGATCTCCCGCCCCCTCCACCCTGATCTCCCGCCCCCTCCACCCTGACCTCCCGCCCCCTCCACCCTGACCTCCCGCCCCCTCCACCTTGACCTCCCTGACCCCCTCCACCCTGACCTCCCTCCTCCTCCACCCTGACCTCCCCACCTTGACCTGACCCCCTCCACCCTGACCTCCCTCCTCCATTGCCACGTGCCCCGCTTTGTGTCAACTCTTTTTTTTCTCTCTCTCTCTCCATTCCTCACTCTTTCAAATCTAATCATTTCAAGGGAGTTCTCATATTTCTTTTTAGATCAACAAAGAATTGGATCTATTCAGAAATTGGATCAACAAAACACCGCTGCCGTTATTCTACAGTCCAGCCTTATTCATCACTGTGATAATAGATTGGTTATAGACTACATACAATATATACTTACATTATTCTACACCATAACACTGTGTGTGCAACTTCCTTAATGTGTGGTATATTACACTTAGTGTGTGCTTGTCTCGTTGTCGCTCCCTCTCGTTATCTCGCTCTCTTTGTCCATTTCTCCTCCCCCTTGGGTATGAAATCTCTTGTCAATGTCACTTGGACACCAAAAACGTGTGGAATGTTTTCCATTTGAAAGCTGTGTATACCAGGCTCTAATATAATGTAGTCATTTAGGGCGTCTGCCAAATGACTAAAATGTTAATGCAAAATAGTAAGGCTTTACAGTCAATAGTAAGCAACTTACAGTCATGTGTGCGTACACTTTTTATGTTTGGGTGGTCCCGGGAATCAAACCCTCTTCCAACTGAGCTACAAAGGACCATAAACTTAAACAAGACAAATGTTCAACACGATGTACATACTGTAAAAACCAACTCCTATGGCTACCAGGTCGACTGCTTTCACAGCTCGATGCTTCCACTTTTTCATAATATGACCATAGAGAATGATAGAGGACTCATCTTTGTATCTGGCCCTTTTATGGCGTCTGTGAGTGCACGTGCAGCGCCATTGAGGCCGTCTCCATTTTGTTGTAGTCAATTTTGTTGTTGTTGTACTGTTTTCATGAGTTGGTAAACAAACTGAAAGGGTCCATACTCCCATCTGGAATGTGTTGTCTGAACAGGTATAAAACCAAGGTTGGCTTTTTATTGCCACCTGCAGTTATGGAATGTTTGCGCACACGTATAATTAATTGGCTGATCCATCCTGATGACCTCGTGAGAATTATGGGTTCCTGCCCTTAAAGGGATAGTTCACCCAAATGAAGAAATAACACATTGGTTTTCTTACCCTGTAAGCAGTCTATGGACAAGGTACAGCAATCCATGAGCTATCCCTCTAAACCATAGCAAGTCCCACCCAGTTGACTACAAAAGGGTGAAAGTCCCCAATGGCGCTGCCCATGCTAAAACAGGCTTTTGGGCACTAGAGTACTCCATCATTCTCTATGGATAGGACACATAACTGCTGGATAGCAGCTTAGCATAAATCAAATCAAATCAAATTTATTTATATAGCCCTTCGTACATCAGCTGATATCTCAAAGTGCTGTACAGAAACCCAGCCTAAAACCCCAAACAGCAAGCAATGCAGGTGTAGAAGCACGGTGGTTAGGAAAAACTCCCTAGAAAGGCCAAAACCTAGGAAGAAACCTAGAGAGAACCAGGCTATGTGGGGTGGCCAGTCCTCTTCTGGCTGTGCCGGGTAGAGATTATAACAGAACATGGCCAAGATGTTCAAATGTTCATAAATGACCAGCATGGTCGAATAATAATAAGGCAGAACAGTTGAAACTGGAGCAGCAGCACGGCCAGGTGGACTAGGGACAGCAAGGAGTCATCATGTCAGGTAGTCCTGGGGCATGGTCCTAGGGCTCAGGTCCTCCGAGAGAGAGAAAGAAAGAGAATTAGAGAGAGCATATGTGGGGTGGCCAGTCCTCTTCCGGCTGTGCCGGGTGGAGATTATAACAGAACATGGCCAAGATGTTCAAATGTTCAGAAATGACCAGCATGGTCGAATAATAATAAGGCAGAACAGTTGAAACTGGAGCAGCAGCATGGCCAGGTGGACTGGGGACAGCAAGGAGTCATCATGTCAGGTAATCCTGGGGCATGGTCCTAGGGCTCAGGTCCTCCGAGAGAGAGAAAGAAAGAGAGTGAGAGAGAAAGAAAGAGAGAATTAGAGAACGCACACTTAGATTCACACAGGACACCGAATTGGACAGGAGAAGTACTCCAGATATAACAAACTGACACCAGCCCCCTGACACATAAACTACTGCAGCATAAATACTGGAGGCTGAGACAGGAGGCATTGCTATTTGTATTGCTCAATGTTTCTCAATTGTGCAACATATAGGATAAAAAAAAATCTGCATCAGAAAATGTCCAATATGTCTGCAGCAATAGTGGAATGATTTGTGTTTCACAGTAACTTACCCGCCAGTGTTGGGATTTTCTGTGATATTCATCTATTGATTTCTCCTGCAGGAGCTGTGTCTGTTGTCAAAACGGGAAAGGTTATTTTGGCTGTGTTTTATCTAGTGGAAACCAGGTCAAGTGGCCATGTAGAAATTGCTCCGTCATGTCCTGGTTAATAATATTCTACACTGTTCGCTCAATTTCAGTTTGAGAAAACAAGCACTGAATACTGTAGGGAATCATTGTACTATCTAAATCACTGTGAAAAATCTTTTCAATAATAAAAAACAGTTTTTACAGCTGTTTGAACCTGGTGGACCAAAACCAAAGTAAATGACTTTGGGAAGATTGGTTTTGAATGCAGCCTATTGCTGTTGCAATTCACCTAGCTTCCACATAGGGGAGACATTCTTCAAAATTCTAGGTGTACCACCTTTTAAATGCTTGTACAACCTCTCATCCTTCTCCGGGATATTTCACTCTGACCTGGGTGACAAGGTGAAGTATTTTCAAAATGTTATGGATGTTATGTTCTAGCAGGAGTGTATTACTGTGCGTAACCTAACAGCTCAGTGAGGGCTTCCTGGTACCCTGCTCGCTAGTTCAGAATGCTAGCCGTTAATCTCTGTGGTTAAATAACTGTTCAAGCAGGCGTGTGTGTGTTGAAGAGTAAGGTGCATCTGACTTGTCTGTGTGGGTGGGTGGTGGGGGAGTGCGGGAGGAATATGCATATGCTTGCTGTGTGATAGAGAGTTGGTTAGCAAAGTGCATCTGCTGTGTGTGTGTGTGTGTGTGTGAAGGTGTGCAGCTCATAATACTCCGCTCATAGCATCTTCAGTCCAGGGGTGAAAAAAGTCACATTAGCGTATCGCCTCACCTCCTCCCTCCCTCCCGCCACACACCCTCCCTCCCTCACGCCACACACCCTCCCTCCCTCCCCATATCTAGCGCCGTAGACGAGGGCAGCCGCTGGGGCGAGTGTCGACAAGCCATTACTTAATTGTTCCCTGCCTTCACTGTGTGTTTACCTTTCTCTCTCTCTCTCTCTCTCTCTCGTTCTCTCTTTTTTTTGCTTTTTTTTTTAAAATCTCTCAGATCTGACCTTCCTCCACGAGAGTTGCAAGTCGTTTCATGGGGAGCTTGTCAATTTTGAAAAGATGGTGAGTATACGTTCAGCCCCTGACAGAATAGCCAAAGAAATACATGCATTTTCTATTTGGCACAATCGGCGTGATTCCCCTGACTACTGTCTTACTACACGCGTCTCCTCTCCCTTCCAGCATAAAGTTGCAGAGATGGTGAGGAGCATCAGACGACACAGGAGCTCTCAACTGGGTAAGCATGAATGGCCACACCTCCCTCCACAGGCACACCTGTCTGTTAAGAATAGTCTTGAAGGCGCCGAGCTCCACCCTGCCATCTGTTTAGAACAGCACAGCCCTCGGGGCCATTCAATCACACAACCGCCATTCACTACCACCACACACACACACACAGGCATTCTCGACACATAATGATATTACTGTGACAAACCACCTTGCGTGCTAACCACACCATTATGTTGAGGTAAACACTTTAACATGATCATTCATTACATAGCCTAGTGTGCATAAACACCCAATAACATTATCACCGCACAGAGTACAGCTCAAAACACTGTGATATGGTTATCACACAACCTTGCATGTTAAATGTTCAATATCATTATTATCACGTAGCATGACATGCTAAAACACTCGATAATGTTTGTATCGCATAGTCTATCTAGCATTACTTAACATAACTCACGGACTGGTCCACTATTTTTAGAGCCAGCATCCCCAAGAGTCAGTGTAATTAATTTGTATCGTGCTAGTGCACTACTCAGAAACATTTAGCAATCTGTGCCTTACGCTCATTAGTTTGAGTAAAGCGCGGCACTGTTAGACACACTAAGATCATTGATGTTTCGCACAAATCCAGCTAACGCTGTTACACAATCGACACACACAAGAGATTGCTGACATAATGTAAGACCCTACGCAATGTAACCCAGTAGAACATTGGCCATCTCCACCATCTTATTTCTGTATGTTTATTGACATGGGGCGTAAAGAGAGGTTTCACAGCGCATGAACAACTTGGCCTATCTACATACAAGACAACATATAGAGGTTTATACCTGCTGAATATTCTTCATTTGTACAAGCATATTATATGTAAAAAGATGCTAATCTAGATATTAAAAAAAAATCAGAATGTTCCTCATGATAACACTACTGACACAGTGCGCTGGCTAATGACAAACACCACACAATGTTAAACACCACTAAAATAATTTACGGTACTGTACCTTATGTTATTTTTTACTGCTATATTGATTAAAGCATTGTTGGGTTTGGAGCTTGCAAGACAGGCATTTCACTGTACTAGTGTACGTGACATTTAAAACTTGAAACATGAGACCAGAGCCTAAGCCAGTTGTTGTTGTTGTTTTTTTACTTTAGATCTAGTTACAACTTCTGTCTATTGGAGGACACGTTCATTCACCTGGTTTCCAAGGTTTAAGCTCCTTTGTGATGTAAAGAACACAAACGAGACTTGATGTAACTGTGGTGTGTAGGACCCTGAAGTTGAATAGCTTCGACCCGAGAGCAGCAAAATAGGGTTTCTTTTCACTCTGGGCTTCTCAAAATGGGGTTTATTATCACTCTGAAATATTCCATAGCCTTCATTCAGGATGTCAGACCAGTTACAGGAAGTGCTGAAACCCTTTTTTTCGGGCTGTATTATATTGCACACAGTGCTATAATGAATCTGTGCTTAGATGCGTAAATCCTAGAGGGCTTAGTTACAGCGGTACAGATTACCGCTGTACCCTAATGGACTGTATGGAGTGCTTCGTTGGGTGACCCAGGGGTCGCTCTTTTGAATTACCCCGTCATTTCTATCCCTCTCTTTCTCCCCATCTTTCTTTTTCTCTCTCTCTCTCTCTCTCTGTCTCTGTCCGTCATCTGATTCCATTAAGCATAGGTTACTTCTGCTTAGCGAGCGAGAGCACACAGGGAGATGTTTAACCGTGTGTTCTCCGACAGCCATAGGCTACATTCAGGCATACGCCATGTACACAAACCCATTGACCCCCCCCCCCCCCCCCAAAGGAAATGGCTTCAAAATGGCCCTTTGGGCTCTGGAGTTAATGACCATCTAATCCTATAGATTGCTGTAGTGATGGTGGCACAGGAGGATAACGGCGCATCCAAGGAGGATTTTTTTGCACCCAGAATGGGAAAGGACAATCTGTGGCCATTGTTAGCCTGCCTGACAAAAAGTGTTTTGCTGTTGGTTAGAACTGAATCAAACCAGTTTCTTTGCCTGCTGTGTTGTGTGGGCTCGCCGTGAGCAGATGCTGCTGCTGCTGCGATCCTCTTGTTAGGTCAAGTGGAAATAGTAGGGTTGTCTGCCGCCATCCGGTGGTGAGATTAGGACATTGCTCGCCACAGCAGCTTCTCTGGAGGTTAAACACTACAATCTAGCGCAGGGATCATCAACTAGATTCAGCCTTGGGCCTCATTTTTTTTTATTGAGCAAGTGGTCGGGGGGATGGAATATAATTACAAATAATATGTAGACTGCAAATTGACCTCAAGAATCCCAATCATATATGTTTGACTAAAATCTTCCCTTGATTTGAATACAATCACGTGCCTCTGTTATGAGTGGGAATACTTGGGAAAGGGTTGCTTAATTTAAAATACCTTGGAGCAGATTTCCTAGTGTTTTTAGACGTATGTATGTATGTATGTGTCTAAAAACACCAGGAAATCAGCTCCAACCTATATATTTGTGCTAAGAAATTGGGGGTGCAAATAAAAAGCACCTGCATGCCAAATTTGACCCGGGGGACCCTGATCTAGGGGGTGAATATGATTACTGCATAAATTGTTTTGTTGGGGGTAACTAATGAACTGACCTCTTTCGTAGCTATGGATGCAGAGCCTTCCCCCTCTCACCTCCAGACCAAGGCCTACGTTCGCCAGCTGCAGGTCATCGACAATCAGAACCTGCTCTTTGAAATGTCCTGCAAGCTAGAGCCCAAAGACATGTGAGAGAAAGTGCAAATGAGTGGGAGATGGACGAGAAAGGGGGAGATCTCCCCCATACCCACCTTACCCCCTTTCTCCATTTCAACTCTGCCCTCAATGGTCTCAACCCTGATTGGCTGAATTAGCTAGCCATTTTTGTAACCTTGCAATGCTGGGTGTTTTCCTGGCTTCCTCCAGCCTCCTTCCTGGTCTGCTTGTCACGAGCCACTGCTGATTTTGTGTATAATACTCAGACTGCTGGAAACGGCTGAGAAAAATGACTGGAACTCTTTTCTTTGAAGCCTTGTGCGTGTGACTTTGTGAGCATGTTGTGTGAGGAGGGCACAAGGTTTCAGGACTGACTCGACTAGCAGATTGGACAGCCATTTTGTACAGAAAATGAGGAGGAATGAATAGTAGACTTTTGTTTGATTTGTTTTTGTTTCCCCAACACCAAGTCATGCTTCTGCTTTCACGTCCAAGTGAAGCCTGTCCAGTTTGCACTGCCACCAAACCCCCTTCCCCAACTGGACCTTTCTGAACTTAACCAAACCAGGATGGTTAGCCCAAATGGGGAAAGGCCGGCTTTGTTTAACTAGACCTGTTGAACTGAAGTCTTTGACATTTGACCCCCAGACAGACTGTATTCCTGCTGTTGTCCCACCTTTTCTCTTTGAAGTACTCAGACGTAAGACAATCTAACCCCGTGACCTCTATCCTAACTCTTGACCCCTCCCCTCCAGCCAATATGGGCACTTACCACCGACAGCTCAGCGGCAGCCCTCAACGAGTCAGCGACAGTTGGATAATAAAAAATATACTCCTATGCTAGTTCATACTAGTACTTCTGGGCTAAAATAAACCCAGAGTTTATACCTCTGAACAAAAGCTTCCACCGTGTCACAAGAAGACGTGGTATTTCGGGTGATGGTGGAATGAAAAGTCTCTGAACCCCATGATGTGCTGCAGGCTTATTGGTTCCCCACGTCAAAGATCTCTCTCATTGGTTGAGTCAGTTGTTGATTGACAGCTCTTGATAATTCCACCCTTTTGGGGGGTTCAAACTGAGGCCGCAGGTTCACCATCACAAGACAAACCCTTCTTTATGTACAGATGATGGGAGGCCAACAAAATTTGTAACAACAAAGCACTTTTGCCTGACCTCAGGGCACATTTTCAGCATGTGAATTGTTTGTGATTGTATAAAATGTTCAGTATAGTTCAGTTCAATATCATTTTTATCGCAATTTAACAAAGCCATTGTCGCAGAACTCAACAAAAGAACCAAGGCCCGTTTTATTCTATAGGCATGGTACCATCATCATGGCCACTTGTACTGCACCATAGTTTCTAATATGCTGATTGATGAATTTTCTCATAGAAAGTGTATGGAGTTGAACAACTGGACCCAGTGACGTTGACACCACTTGTTTGCCTGCAACTCTCTCAGGGTCCCTGGGTCGCGACCTTCGCGGAGGGCTGCCTGGCAATGCCTGTACGATAAAGCTGTAATGTAAATATTCTATGTGTAAATAGCTAAATAATATGGAGACTCTATTTTGTGTAAAATGCAAGGAGATTATTTAATTTGTTTTGTAAATCTGAGAACGAGTGCAAATGGAGAAATGGAGTCTGCTACTGTAGTTGAAATGAATTATACAGCATATTTCTTCTGTTTTTTTGTTTTGTTTTTCTTAAGTGACTGGGAGGCCTGGGGTGGGGGGGATCTTGACTCGCGTGGGGTGTTGTTTTTGTACAGAAGTCAGTGTTTACAGTCATCTCTCCTGAAACTCAGATGTGTCATTAGACGTAGCCCAAGGTTATATCCAAGCAGTTTTACCAAATCAACCCTTAACCCCTAGGCAATGTGTAGGTCTGAGAGATTTGGATAGGTGGTAATGTAGTAAGACCTCCACTTTGCCCTGTGATGGGCTAGATGGAAGTATCACTATATTGCTTACACCGATCACTTGTTTAGGAGGTAGGGGCTAAGGGTTTGGGAGTCGATCTGCTCTTTTTACCACGGGGAGGCCCTTCACTCTGGTCTCGGATACTACGCACCTAAATAAAGCCTCTTCTGATGACACCTGTGTGCTGTTGGCTTATTCTGTCATTTTAACCTTGGCTACTGCCCCCTTTCTCAATTTTCACTTAACATACAGTATTGGCTCACAGAGCTGCCACACAGAATGATTGAGCTGTTCTTGCCATAATATGGACTTATCCCTATTTGGTAAAAGACCATCTTCTATATCCCACCCCTACCTTGTCACAATACAACCGATCTGTCTGAAACGCATGAAGGAGGAAAGAAATTCCACAAATTAACTTTTAACAATGCCATCCTAATTGAATGGGACACTTTTAAATGTGCCTTTAGGAGGAAATGCATTTCAGTACTAATCTTTAAAACAAAAGCAATTTAGGTCAAGAGTTCATATTAAAAGGAAATAGGACTAACAGTACAGATGGATAGCAACTCTACCATAGAGGCATAGAATATGTTAGAGGAAAACCTAAAATAAATGGACAAACTTATTCAAGAAAGATCAAGTGTAATATTATAAACAATGAAGTGAACCGGATAGAATATAGGGAAAAATGTACCAATTTTCTTTTTCATCAACATATAAATGCTACCAAAAATAATTAACAAACTTGTTACAAATTATGAACAGTCATGATTCACCAAACCATATTTTGAAAGAGGAAGCAAAGTACTTTAAGCATATGTTATCATTTCAGTCTCTTCCATCTCCACTAACCAAAGATAATTATTATTTTTTTTGGGGGGGGGATCAGCTTTAATATTGTATGGATGCTTTTCTATTACTGTAAAATTAACATCTTTACAGAAAGACTCATGTGAAGGCCAAATTAGAGAGGAGGAACTTGATGCAATTAAAGCCTTTACATCTGGGAAAACTCCAGGGATGGATGGCATAGCAGTTGAGATATACCAAACCTTTTTTGATGTACTCAGTGAACCGTTATTAGTAAAAAAAAAAATAATAATCTACCGTTTTTACAGGAGTGGTTATCAAATACTTATTAACAAGGTAGTCTGATTTCATTACTACTGAAACAGGACCCAAGTGGTAAAAATAAAGATGCAGTCCATTGAAAAAAATCAGAGGCCCCTTACACTTCAGTGTTATGATGCAAAAATGGTCAAAATGCATAGTACATTAATCATAAGCAGACGATAGAGTGGAGATAATATAAGCACTGGACACAACAGAACATCCTGCATCCTCTGGGGAAACCAGGCCTGGTATTCATAGCTGACTTTGAAAAGGCTTTTGATAATGTACGACTGGAATTTATTTAGAAATGCCTGGAAAAATCAATGAGAATTTCTTACACAATGGTTAAAGTTATGTACAGTACCAGTCAACATTTAACACACCTATACATTCCAGTGTTTTTGTTTATTTTGACTTTTCTTCATTGTAGAATAATAGTGAAGATGTAAACTATGAAATAACACATATGGAACCATGTAACCAAAAAGTGTTAAATCAAAATATTTCATGAGATTCTTCAAAGTAGCCACCCTTTGCCTTGACAGCTTTGCACACTCTTGGCATTCTCTCAACCAGCTTCATGATGTAGTTACCTGCAATGCATTTCAATTAACAGGTGTGCCTTGTTAAAAGTTAATTTGTGGAATTTCTTTCCTTCTCAATGCATTTGAGCCAATCAGTTGTGTTGTGACAAGGTAGGGGTGGTATTTCAAAGATAATCATATTTGGTAAAAGGCCTAGTCCATATTATGACAAGAACGGCTCAAATAAGCAAAGAGAAACAGTCCGTCAATGCAGAATATTAAGAACTTTGAAAGTTTCTTCAAGTGCAGTCGCAAAAACTATCAAGCGCTATGATGAGCGCTGCAGAGGATAAGTTCATTAGAGTTAACTGCACCTCAGATTGCAGCCCAAATAAATGCTTTCCAGAGTTCAAGTCACAGACACAACATCAACTGTTCAGAGGAGACTGCGTGAATCAGTCCTTCATGGTTGAATTGCTGCAAAGAAACCACTGTTAAAAGGACACCAATAAGAAGAGACTTGCTTGGGCCAAGAAACACAAGCAATGGACATTAGACCGGTGGAAATCTGTCCTTTGGCTTGGAGTCCAAATTGTAGATTTTTGGTTCCAACCGCCGTGTCTTTGTGAGATGCAGAGTAGGTGAACGGACGATCTCCGCATGTGTGGTTCCCACCGTGAAGCATGGAGGTGGTGTGGGTGTGCTTTGCTGGTGACACTGTGATTTATTTAGAATTCAAGGTACACTTAACCAGCATGGTTCAGGGGGCAGAAATGATTAAATATTACAATTTTAGACCTCTCACCAAAGGCTTCAGTCATAGAAAAGTTCTAATTAAATCTGAACGGGTTCTCTTAACAGATTAGTAGAATGCCTCACCCCTTGTTCAATAATGGCCTTTTTCCCTTTATTCAGATTACAACCACTCACTTTCGGTTATTTGAATATGTAATTATCTACAAAATATTACTATTTTTAAAATAAGCTGTAGAAAGTTGGTTGTAATTTCAGTTTAATCCAAGAGAAAAGACCAAACAAATAAACCATTATGGCTAAACTCAAATATACTAATTGCATGGAGTTGTCACACATGCATCTAACAAAATTAAATGGAAATGTCTGCTCTACTCAAAATTACAACCAACTAATTGCAGCATTATTGCAAAAATGGAAGAGGCAGGTGGAACTGGGAAAAGAAAGGAAGCTGTCTGTCAGCCCTGCATTGAAGACCAAAATTGGTTAAAGGAAATTATGCCAAATAAAAAGTTTACTAATTTAATATAAGAAATCAAAAAAGTGACAACTGTGTCATAGATGGCAAAATAGTTGGGAAGAGATTTGATGTACCGATTCCATGGCACATGGAAAGATTCAAAACTTGAATTTTTCAATTTAAATTATACAATTTTGCAACCAATAGGATGTTATATACAGTGCATTAGGAAAGTATTCAGACCCCTGGACTTTTTCCACATGTTGTTACATTACAGCCTTTTTAAAATAAGGCTTTACCCTAACAAAATGTGTAAAAAGTCCAGGGGTCTGAATACTTTAAAATGCACTGTATATGGGGAATACCACCATCCCAGCTCTGCAGAATTACTGTTTTGGTGTTATGTCCATATGTAGCTTGTTTCTGGACGCAGGTTACAGGAATAACTGAAGAATTGCAACATTTACCTGCAGGTAACTCTGCAAATAGCACTGATGGGTGACTTGAAAAGTCATGATCAATAATATAATACTTTTAGCCCCCCAAAAAAACTTTAATTTACAATCTGTAGAAACTATGAGAAAGGTTCAGAACTTTTGTGAAACATCACAGTTAAAAAACATAGAAATCAAAACGGGATGGTGTTAAGAGATAGCCGTGAGGGGTTGAAGGGTGGGACTAAAAACAAGATAACTATTGTAAAATGCATTGTGTCTGTAAATTATATATACACTACATGACCAAAAGTATGTAGACACCAGCTCGTTGAACATCTCATTCCAAAATCATGGGCATTAATATGAAGTTGGGCCTCCTTTGCTGCTATAACAGCCTCTACTCTTCTGGGAAGACTTTCCATACGGTTGGAATAGTGTGGTGGGGACTTGCTTCCATTCAGCCACAAGAGCATTACTGAGGTCAGGCGCTGATGTTGGGTGATTAGTCTTGGCTCGCAGACAACGTTCCAATTAAGCCCAAAGGTGTTCAATGGGGTTGAGGTCAGGGCTCTGTGCAGGCCAGCCACGTTCTTCCACACCGATCTCAACAAACCATTTCTGTATGGACCTTGCTTTGTGCACGGGGGCATTGTCATGCTGAAACAGTAAAGGGCCTTCCCCAAACTGTGGCCACAAAGCCCTCACTGGAACTAAGGGGCCGAGCCCGATCCATGAAGAACTGCCCCAGACCATTATTCCTCCTCCACCAAACTTTACAGTTGGCTCTATGCCTTACTCCAGAGAACACGTTTCCACTGCTCCAGAGTCCACGGCGGCGAGCTTTATACCACTCTAGCCGACACTTGGCATTGCGCATGGTGATCTTAGGCTTGTGTGAGGCTGCTCAGCAATGGAAACACATTTCATGAAGTTCCCGACGGACAATTCTTGTGCTGACGTTGCTTCCAGAGGCAGTTTGGAACTCGGTAGTGAGTGTTGCAACCGAGTATGGACTATTTTTTACGTGCTTCAGCAATCCCATTCTGTGAGCTTGTGTGGCCTACCACTTTGTTGGTAAGCCATTGTTGTTGGTAAGTCAAGTTTCCACTTCACAATAAACAGCACTTACAGTTAACCGGGGCAGCTCCAGCATGGCAGAAATTTGACAAACTAACTTGTTGGAAAGGTGGCATCCAATGACTGACTTTCAACGTGGCACACTGTCTATGGAGATTGCATGGCGGTGCGCTCAATTTTAGACACCCGTCAGCAACAGGTATAGCTGAAATAGCCAAATACACTCATTTGAAGTGGTGTCCACATACTTGTGTATAAGATAAGTGGTTGTCCATTAGTTTACTCCAATTAGGGTCACAAAGGAAAACAAATATATATATATATTTCTAAATGGATGCAGACAATTACATTGTAGCTTCCATCAATCCATCTACCCCCTAAAAAAAATAAAACCAATGTCATTTTGTAATGTGGATGAACTATCCCTTTAACCAAAACCTGTGGCACATTATTACATAACGTCATCTGTTAACAGATGACAATGGACTGGACAGGAAAAGTAGACTTTGTTTCCCCTCCATCACTGACATTTTATTTGAATTGGTACAACATGTCTGACGCAGAAGGGTGACATGTACAGAAGGAACCAGGGCCTGGATTAAGCTAAGTATGAAAGTATGAAATGGGGGATGAGAAGAAGACACGAACAAGGAGGTTCTCTCAATGTGAGTACATACTGCTCCTGTTGAATGGCCACACAGGCCCTCTGTGACACAGAGAGGGAATATCGAAAGGGGGACTGAAGGCAGATGACTAACAGTTTGTCACTGGATTCTGACAAAAGCCTGCCGTTATCTATCCCTGTTTTATTCACTATATTACAAGCGTTATACATATTAAAAGTAGAATAGCCATGACTACCGTATTACCCATATGAGGTGTATAAACTTAGATTAGCTTGGTTTTTTAAAAGTTTTTTTTTTTTTTTTACAAATCCTGAATTGACTCCAACAGCGAATAATAAGGCAAAAGACCAGCAAATGGTTGAAATAAAAAGTGAATAGTGAGTGACAGTTTAAGGGGGTTCGGTCACGGTGCAGGGCCGTTTTAAAATAAGGAACAAGACTAACCCCACACAACACATAAACAATAGGAACAAAATTACAGGTACCAGCCTTAAAGGTTCACCTCCCTGTGTAACAACGTGCATTTGTTTCAGGCTTGTGGTCACAAGTGCATTAAGCAAAGAAATGTAAGGACGACATTAGATTTTTTCTTTCAAAGACAGAACATAGACAACTTGATAGAGTTGAACAACATGGCCGTTGTCATTGGTTTGTCCAGTCGACCCTCAGCAGAAGATCTCAAAATTGTTACAGACAGACAGACATACAGGTCTGTACTGCCCGCTCGCTCAACATTGTCCAAATCCATAATACAACTTTGTATGTTTAAAAAAAATATATATAAAGACAAATTGAAGGGGTACTGCATCACAAGCATATACTGTAGGTCCCATGTCTCCCTATGGAAAATCATCAAATACTGCCACCACGTGGCTTTTGTGGGTATCAACAAACCTTATCCTGCCGAGTTCCAGGAAAAGGTTTGTATTTGCAAAGCATACATTTACTTTCCCCTCAACATAATTTCTCTCTATCAATTTTGAACAATAAACTCTTGGATTGCTTCCGACTCGTTGCCTGGGTTCGGGTTGAGTATTTTAGTGTCAATGTACTGGTTCAGCATCCTGTAGCATGCAATGCATTTGAAAGGCTCGGTCATTAAACTAGTGAGGGTTGTAGTGTTCGTATGAGTTAGTTGTCGTGAAATGGTTTCAGTGACCCAGACTAGTGTTAGAAGGCATAATAACTTTCTGCTGTGCATTTAGGACAACTAACAAGATCACCCTCATGCATTTTGTCAAGACAGACAAGCTGAAAAGACAACATGCATCTATCTGGTTTGTCTTTTCTTCTGCGTAGAGGAAGGGAGGGAGAGATTGCTGCAAGATCCCATACATGTGCATCATCATTCTAAACAGGAAGACTTTTTCACAAACCAACGATCGCCACTGTCACAGGTGTTGATTACTGACAACAATCACAGAGAACATATGAAACTATTGCTTTGATCAGTCCATTCCACCATTCATAAGGGAAACAACGACAGCCTTGCAGCAGGGAGAAAGGATGGGGGGGGGGGGGTATGTGCTGTTCCCAGTTCAGGTCCGACTCAGTTGGCACTTTTGGAGACTCTTCTCTAATAATGCCTTTCCAATATCATCTTCGTCATCTCCAGTTCTCTGTTCCACAAACCATATACCTGAGAGAACTTTCAAACAGTAGCAGTTCCCTACATCAGCAAGGGGTGCAGTGGTCCCAAAAAGTCAATCACCTTCAGACACTTCGAGCCAAGCTGTACAGTCACTGGTGTCAGTCCCGTTTCATGGTGATGTGGGCTCTCACAGTGCATATACTCTGATGACGTGGAGAACATTTTCTTTTCTCCATTTTGACAATCGCAACAGTCTGTGTGGTATGGGAGTGAATGTCTTTCATACCCGTGTCAAAGTGTTCCCCACCCACCCACACACACACGCCTGGAAACACCATCAATGGGTAAGTAATGCCTTTATGACAAAACAGGGCAAGTTCACCCGCGTGGACACAGGCTGGGAATGGCATAAGTAAGCTGCCAACTCCACCTTCAAAATGGAGCATGACTGCCAAATTCCTGGGCTATTCTCAAGGGCGAGCGTGTGAGTGAATGGTTATGGAGCTTTAGTTGAAATGGAATGTTATCAAATGAGAAGCATGTCGGTATATGTTATATGCTGTAGGTTCTATGTGAGAAAGTAGTGTGTGTGTGTGTGTATAACCCTTGTCTCCTGTACAGTAGAAGTGAAGTGGTCTCACAGTGTTCACCTTCCCACAGGTGGTGCAGGAGGAGCTCCCCTCATCACTGCCAAAGACACCGTCAAAACAATAAAAAGCTGTTACAATAAACTATAGGCCTATGGGAAAATATTTATATTCCTTTCATGTAAACATTTGTTGTACTCTGCACCAGAACACGTGTGTATATTATTTATTGGCATATTGTGTCACACTGATAAGTGAGCCCTCACCTCTGTTGGCTTTGCTGGGGTAGATCTTGGTGAAGTGCCGGTACTCCTCTGGAGCAGGGAAGTCATCCAGAGGGTGGAAAGAATACTTGGACTCAAAGTCATCTGAAGGGAGAGAAGGTTAGGAAGATGACCGTTCAGGTCAGGGTTGGTGGTCAAGGCCATTGAAGGTCAAGAAGGAGGAGAGGACAGAAAGAACAGTAGGGAAGAGTGTGAAGTGATGGTAGTTCAATCCTCTCTTTTGTACTGATCAAAGTCATCCAGCCGAAGGAGCCAATCATTTTTTTTTATTATATAACAAATAAAATACAGACAGTTTACTGTTTACCCAACTCAAAACGTATTGTTTCCCCTTCACTTTTACAGATTCAATACTTACTAGGACTGCAACATTTTATACATTCCAAAAAACTCCGAAGTATATTGACTAACAAAATGAGAGGTGGTTGTTAATGTAGAGGGAAACCGAATTTGAGGTCAGGTGATGCAGTATGAGGAAGACAACTCACCTACGAAGGAGCGGGAAATGGAGGTGTGTCCATTGCGGATAGGTGGGGGAGGGGGCGGGGGTCCGGCAGGGGTACGGGAGGGAGGAGGGGGGGGCTTGCCACGGCTATGAGGTTCTGAGGGGCTACCTCTGTAGGGGGGTGGTGGAGGGGGTGCATCCCGACCACCGTTTCGTTGAGTCGACCCAGGCGGGGGTGGAGCTGTACAGACAAACGATATGGTCATTAAGGAATAACAGAGCAGCCACACTGGCTCACCATCAGTCATTACAATACAACAGCAAGACAGGAACGCTAGAAAAACACTGTAGGCCTGTCATGACATGCCACCATACTGACTGTAGTGCCACGCCTTGCCACGGCCTTTTCTACACTAATAAACAAATCACCTCTCCTCGCTTGCCTCACATTATGATAGGTGATTGACAAGAGGAGATAGAGGTTAAAAAACAAATATAGTGCGACACAGCACAGTGAGAATGTGACCGAATTATGTAACTGAACTATGCATAACACAAACAGTAGAACGCATTAAAGCTGGCCCTAACCCACAGCTCCATTACAGGTAGAGGAACAAGGAGAGCACTAGTAGGAACATACCTGCCCCTCTGCCGGGGGGCTCACGGACTGGAGGGGGGGGGCGTCCGCCTGGCGGGGAGGGAGAGGGAGGCGGGGGTGGAGCTTGCCCCCGGGTTGGAGTGAGTCCAGGTCCGGGCGACGGCTTCTTGCTGAGGGAGTTGTGTCTCTGAGGTAGCTCCGGGGCGGCTTCGTTAACCGGGCTGGAGGGACCGTTGGTCATGGGCTGGCGGTACGGGGGAGGAGGTGGACCCAGAGAGGAGGAAGAGGAGGAAGCTGAGGAGCCCCCTGACGTCGGGGGCCGCCGGTTGATGTTGGGAGAAGGAGGCAGAGGAGGGGCGCTGTTGCGGGCCGGCACCGGGGAAGTCCCCCTCTGTCCTGGCGTGGGAGGGAGGGGCTTCTCCCGGTTGTAGGAGGGGGCGGGTGGTGGCGCCTTCTGAGTCGGTGCAGGGGGTGCATTACCCCGGCGAGAAAAAGGGGGAGGAGGTGGAGGGGCGGAGGAGCTGTGCTTCATGCCACTGTTTGGGCTGCCTCCGCTGAGGGGGCGGGAGAGGTCGGGGAGGGAGGGCCTCTGGGATCGGGAGTGCTCCGGGGGAGAGGCCTGCTGGGCTGAGCATTCTGTGCTGTCCTGGCGAACAGGAGGACGAGGAGCAGCGGGGCGCGTGCCAGGAGGCGTCATGGCTGACCTGCCAACCGAGCCATCTGCACCATAAAAAAATGTCACGTCATCAGCAATTTATATAAAGATGAATTTATACATGAACAGAGAAACATGAGGACATGTCTCAGTGCAGTGTTACAACAGAACAGTAGTGTATTATTAGGTTATTTTAGTCATCATAATCCATTTTCTAATATTTTCTCCCTGACAGATGGTAAGGCCCTGCCCTTCATATGATGAAATCTAAGACCAATGCAGACGTGCAGGTTAGGGAACTCATTATTGTGAATCAGCAAATCTCCTTCAGCAGTGCCTGTGTCAGATCTATTAGAGCACTGCCCTATGACAACACTGAAACCTGACGGCCTGTTCTACCTATGCAGTCAAAAACCAGCGCTCATTTTTCACCTATAGCAATCGTGCTTTGACGAACTAGCTTGCTCTCAAACTTGCCAGCAATAAATATAATGGAAGGGAATTAAATTGCTGTTCTAAACCCTCCCCCCGATATAAGTTTGACGGACAACTCCTTCAGCGGTCCAGAGTTTTTTGAGAAATCTTTGTAAGTGACACCATAGCAGTTAGGATATTAAATACTTGCCTCCGACTGGTCGTAATTTAGGCACACCTGCCTGGAAAAGCCCTCCCATTGGCTGAATGGCCCCTGACGAGCCTCCTCCACTACTAACACCACCTACTTTAGGCTCTGGACAGGGAAAACAAGGTTAAATTACATACATTACAATAGTAAACTATTATATGCATAATTACCCTCATGGTCTCCCATTTCACTCCTGCGAAATAAACCTTGACCCCCAGTGAGTGTGCTCCATGCACTACCCTAGCCTCATCAGTTCTGTGCGTCTTACTTCCATTCAATCAGATTGTTCAGTAAAACACTACCAGAATAGTAGATCTGAGACACCAGGGTGAACCTTAGTGGTGCTGTGGCCTTACTTTCTAAGATAGGTGCGCTCCTGTCATTGACCACGCCGACCTTCTTCAGCTTGGCCCCTTTGTGGATGTCCCCGAGCAGGGCTCCTCTGCCTTTGGCCTCATCTCGATTGAGCTTGGGTGGGGTGGTGTTGCCCTGCGAAGGAAGGAAGGAAGGAAGGAAGGAAGAGAAGAGAGACCTCTTCTTAGCTCACCACAGCACACTTTATGCTACCGGAGAACAGACTGAGTACATAACCTCATTTCTCGTGGACAGACAACATGAACGGTACAGTAGATCTGTTATGATACAACGGGATGCGTGAGATAACGAGACGCATTAGATCGGGTGCTTTGGACAAGTCACGATTTCACAGGCGTCATTCAAATTTCAAATGTGGGACTTGCCCGTAACTAACCGAGATTATACATACCCTGACAGGTAACAGCTTGCAGAAAGCCACGTCACAGTTGGTGCAAGGGAATTAGCTGGCTAGAACGTGTTCTTGATAGGGGCTACAGCACAATTCATTTGAATAAGATTACCATTTCGTGAGTCCTTCACATCAAGTCCATTAATTAGTTGTCCATTGCATAAATCCATAGTGTTATGCACCCCTGTCTGCGTTGGCCTGGTTGGTCCACTGCTCATTATGAGAATTAGATGTTGAGGATGATTACTCGAGCGAGCAGCGCTAATCACTTGACTAAACCAGAAGGGCTCTGCGTACATCCCAAACGACACCCTATTTCTTATATAGTGTACTACTTTTGACCAGAGTACTATGGGCCCTGGTCAAAAGCAGTGCACTATAAAAAGGGAATAGGGTGCCATTTGTGACACAACCTTTGATTGGGCTTGGCATGGAGAGGATAGCACGCACAACCACAGGCCACGAGAACAGCTTTTTTCAGATTTCAGTAGTGCTCTCCGCACAAGGTGAAACAAATTCAGCTTCACAACACCAATGAATATAAATCCCTTTGAAAAAGGGACCTACGAGTTGTCAAGTTGGTTGGACAACTAATTCATATGAACTACACGGGAGTTAGGCCTACATCATGGTTTAGAGCTAGGCCTACATCATGGTTTAGAGCTAGGCCTACATCATGGTTTAGAGCTAGGCCTACATCATGGTTTAGAGCTAGGCCTACATCATGGTTTAGAGCTAGGCCTACATCATGGTTTAGAGCTAGGCCTACATCATGGTTTAGAGCTAGGCCTACATCATGGTTTAGAGCTAGGCCTACATCATGGTTTAGAGCTAGGCCTACATCATGGTTTAGAGCTAGGCCTACATCATGGCTTAGAGCTAGGCCTACATCATGGTTTAGAGCTAGGCCTACATCATGGTTTAGAGCTATCATGGTTTAGAGCTACATCATGGTTTAGAGCTAGGTCTACATCATGGTTTAGAGCTAGGTCTACATCATGGTTTAGAGCTAGGCCTACATCATGGTTCAAACCCATTAAATATGTCCCTATCATAGGTTTGATTGATACAGTTCTCTCTTAGACCCACACAGTTGCACATCAAACATTTTTGCATCCAGGTGACACCTTCCATGCTTCAATAAGTTCTTACCTGGCTGAAGGTGGGGGGTGGAGGGGGGCCTCCAGGGGGTGGAGGGGGAGGGGGAGGAATCGGCATCTTGACCCACTGAACAAGTCTTGTGGATGGCCTGGGTTCTCAGATACAAACTGTCACCACCTGCAATAACGCATTAAAACATGTTTCAGAGTCATCCAGTGACATTTCAGTCTCATCCTTTGATAATGTTATCAAGCATGATTTTGTCAACTAGCACAGTTAGCTAAGTAGAGGTGGTCCCCTTTAATTTGACGGCTTCCCTTATTATTATTATTAATATATTTTAAACCACGTACCTCGATAACCTTCTGGGCTCATGTGACATTGTTATTGATGACGTCTTCAGGCCAATTTGCTAATGAAATATCTAGCTCGCAGATATCTAACGTTTGGTCAGTGCTGCTGTGGAATGTAAATGAGCCGACTGTAGATAGCGTTAAGTAATCCAATAGTGTGAAATCTCCAAATAAACCTGGTCATCGGTAGCTAGGTCAGATTAGCCAATAGTTAGCATAACAATTAGCTGACTAACGTTAGGTAAATTAGCAAGCTGACACACTAACGTTAGCTAGTTAACCAATTAACATACAAAGTTGAAGCCATCGCGGCGGCCCTGCTGCAAAAGGATAACTAGCTAGCTCCATACACAACAGCTCAACTAGCTAGCATCATGTAATAAAGCATGGCTACGATACATCCTAACTAAACGTAACGTTAGCTATGAATCTCAGCTATATAAATTGCATACATGGCGCGAGCTCATCATGGCTATTATGTTCGGCAAATGTGTTAATGGCTGTCATATTAGCTAACGACAGGATCTGTAGCGAGCTAGCTGGGTTAACCTGCCAGAGTTGGCAACCCTTGCAAGTTAGCTTAATCAGGCTAACTAGAATGCTTCACTTACTTGAGTTTCTTAGCAGCCCATTCGTTTGATATTTAACGTTTTAACTCATATTTGTTTCTTCGTTCTCGGTAGTTCCTTCATCGCAAGTCTATTATACATTTAAAGCTGGCCATTGCTATTTCACTCCTGCATTCACTCTCACAGCCTTCACTTGCAGCACAGATTTGCTGAAGCAATGAAGATGGAAGTGTGCAGATGGAAAATGCACACTGCAGTGTACCAGAGATGGCAAAAAAAGCGAGACACCCCACTCCCTAATTTATTCGGGGCGGAGCCACTCTGGTCTACCTATTGCCCCCGCCCTGCGGAAGCGAAATATCTGCGGGGCAGGGAGAGCAGGGAGGGGACAATAAGTGAATTCCCAATGCAATCACCCATTGTGATAATAAATATTAGCGACAGCAATATTACCAAAGATGTTCTACTAAGATATACCACATCCTGTCGGGAAAAAAATCCTGTCGTTTCCAATGGGAGGAAAATGAGCCGAGTATGTGGGATCAAGTGTCGAGATGGGTTTTTCAAAGTCGCGTTGATTTGGTCTATCAGATGTCAGTCAGATGGCTTCGTGGCGTCAATAAAATACATCGTCATCATATTCAAATGCAGACGATCAAATCAAAGTTTATTTGTCACGTGCGCCGAATACAACAGGTACAGTGAAATGCTTACTTACAGGCTCTAACCAACAGTGCAAAAATGTAGTAGTTACACAATAGGTAAGTAAAGAAATAAAAACAACAGTCAAAAATAACAGTGGCGTTTTGGAGAAGAAGGACTTCAACACTTGATTTTTGCTTCGATGTAATTATGATGTTGATAAAATTCCAGTAAAAGTGGCCACATTCCATAAGCAGGCCCTTTCAGTTTGGATGTTAGCATTTAAACACATTTTTCCTTTCACAGATACTTTATATGGAACAACAATACGATTTAAAAATAAGTCAATTTATTTCGTAACTGGTTTGAGAATAAAATGATTTTGGTTGGTCAGTTATTGAATGAGGATGGATATCTACTCTCATATGGGGAATTTCTTGACAAGTTTAGAATTCCAATAACCCCAAAATAATATGCAATTGTTTTTTATGCGATTCCAAGGGGGGTTGTATTTTTTTTTTTTTTTATTCCTCTGTGGTTGATGTAAGTAATATATATTTACATGAAAATATATTCATTTGCAATATTAACATCAAAGATAAATGAAGTAATAAACAGATTAGAAATATTGTTTGTGATACTACAATTCCCTCAGCAAGATTGTTTTGATCGAATATCTATGGTGCTATACAGTGGGGGAAAGCAGGGAAAATTGCTAAAAAATATTGTATCAGTAACAAGGTAAAGGAAGTTTAATTTAAAATGTTACATAGAATGTATCCTGTGAAACATGTTTTGGAAAGATTCAAGCTGAATATTGACTATAATTGTGATATATGTGGATTGGAGAAGAAGACCATTTTGCATTTGTTTTTTGCCTGTATTTATAGTATAATTTTTGGGATTGACAGACAGAACTTTGTTACAAAAAAATAGCACCTGTTGTACAATTTAATGGTTTTGATATAATGATTTATTTCAGAAATTCTGACATTGATAAAGATGTAGTATATTTACCTAACGTTTTTCACTTTATTTCTTTTTCAATTTAAAGTTTTATTAAGTGTTTTTCAATCAACCAACAAACCACATTCCACATTCACAGATGTGACAGACTTTATTAATAAGAAATATATAAAAAATATGTATATATTTTTTTAAATGATAAAATAAAAAAACTAACAATAATAATGAAAATGAAAAAAAAAATTATAATAATAAAAAGAAGAATATAAATAATAATTATTAAAAAAGAAAAAAGTAATATATATATATAAAAACCTGCAGCAGCACTATGAAGGTTCTTATTAGCTATTTCCAGCCTTAGCTGAGACGACAAGCAAATAATTAGTGAGCATAAGTGAGCTTTTCAAGAGGGAGAAAGTCAACAATCTGGTCAATTCACATTTTAAATGTAGGAGAAGTATTAGAGGCCCACAATAGAAGAATACATTTCTTAGCAAAGTAAGTAATAGTCATAAGCAAATGTTCTCTGTCAGGACCAAGAACAAAGTCCTGCTGGGCACTAAGAAGATAGATACATGGGGTCATATCAAACTGTACATCTAGTATTTCCTGTGCAGCAGTATGTATAGCTCCAAAATACATGCATATACAGTAGGGCAAACATTTAGTCAGCCACCAATTGTACAAGTTCTCCCACTTAAAAAGATGAGAGAGGCCTGTAAATTTCATCATAGTTACACTTCAACTATGACAGGCAAAATTAGAAAAAGAAATCCAGAAAATCACATTGTAGTTGCAAATTATAATACTTTGTTATATACCCTTTGTTGGCAATGACAGAGGTCAAATGTTTTCTGTAAGTCTTCACAAGGTTATCACACACTGTTGCTGGTATTTTGGCCCATTCCTCCATGCAGATCTCCTCTAGAGCAGTGATGTTTTGGGGCCGTTGCTGGGCAACACAGACTTTCAACTCCCTCCAAAGATTTTCTATGGGGTTGAGATCTGGAGACTGGCTAGGCCACTCCAGGACCATGAAATGCTTCTTACGAAGCCACTCCTTCGTTGCCCGGGCAGTGTTTTTGGGATCATTATTATGCTGAAAGACCCAGCCACGTTTCATCTTCAATGCCCTTGCTGATGGAAGGAGGTTTTCACTCAAAATCTCACGATACATGGCCCCATTCATTCTTTCCTTTACACAGATCAGTCATCCTGGTCCCTTTGCAGAAAAACAGCCCCAAAGCATGATGTTTCCACCCTCATGCTTCACAGTAGGTATGGTGTTCTTTGGATGCAACTCAGCATTCTTTGTCCTCCAAACACGACGAGTTGAGTTTTTACCAAAAAGTTATATTTTGGTTTCATCTGACCATATGACATTCTCCCAATCTTCTTCTGGATCATCCAAATGCTCTCTAGCAAATTTCAGACGGGCCTGGACATGTCCTGGCTTAAGCAGGGGGGCACGTCTGGCATTGCAGGATTTGAGTCCCTGGCGGCGTAGTGTGTTACTGATGGTAGGCTTTGTTACGTTGGTCCCAGCTCTCTGCAGGTCATTCACTCGGTCCCACCGTGTGGTTCTGGGATTTTTGCTCACCGTTCTTGTGATCATTTTGACCCCACGGGGTGAGATCTTGTGTGGAGCCACAGATCGAGGGAGATTATCAGTGGTCTTGTATGTCTTCCATTTCTTAATAATTGCTCCCACAGTTGATTTCTTCAAACCAAGCTGCTTACCTATTGCAGATTCAGTCTTCCCAGCCTGGTGCAGGTCTACAATTTTGTTTCTGGTGTCCTTTGACAGCTCGTTGGTCTTGGCCATAGTGGAGTTTGGAGTGTGACTGTTTGAGGTTGTGGACAGGTGTTTTTTATACTGATAACAAGTTCAAACAGGTGCCATTAATACAGGTAACGAGTGGAGGACAGAGGAGCCTCTTAAATAAGAAGTTACAGGTCTGTGAGAGCCAGAAATCTTGCTTGTTTGTAGGTGACCAAATACTTATTTTCCACCATAATTTGCAAATAAATTCATTAAAAATCTTACTATGTGATTTTCTGGATTTTCTTTTCTCATTTTGTCTGTCATGGTTGAAGTGCACCTATGATGAAAATTACAGGCCTCTCTCATCTTTTTAAGTGGGAGAACTTGCACAATTGGTGGCTGACTAAATACATTTTTGCCCCACTGTAGGTTCCACTTTCAGAGGTACATCTTTTACAGGTAGGATAAATGTCTGTTTTCATTCTATGGAGTCTCATTGGAGTGTAATATAATTTGTCCAAAATTTGTAATTAGATTCTTTCATTTTTACATTAGTAGAGGAGCAGTATGCCCTGTCGCAAACTTCCGCCCATAACTCATCATTGATAGTCAGACCAAGGTCCTTTTCCCAGATTATTTTCAAAGGAGTAAAGGAGGAGCCTCCTTTCTCAGAAAGGATTCTATAGATATAGGAGATTTTGCCTTTAATGGATTGTGCTGTGACAAGAAGGGTTTCAACAACATTCAGCTGAGCTCTAAACCTCCTCTTGGAAGTAAATGAGGAAATTACATGTCTAATTTGAAGATATTTTTTCTTAATGGGATCTAGGCACATTGAATTCACTGCAGAGCTCTTGAAAGGATTTCAGTGCAGTGGTTTTCTGATGAAATGGGTCTGAAAAGGTCCTGATTCCTAGAGTATGCCAAAGAATAAAGTTGGCATCACTCAGGGCTTTTGGCAAGTCCGGACAATTCTGTGAAGTGTCTTGTGCAAGTTTTAAATTGACACGATACCTGTTAGCAAAGGTGTCAGCTAGAGATGACACGCAGGAGCTTGCAGGGATTTGTATACTACGTTGATAGTAATTAGCATTTTGGAATCTGAGAGTAAATAGAGCAGAAAATATTGATAAAAGTCACCTTGTCAGAGAAAAATGTACATGGTTATCAAAACGTCAGGCCAGGGTAAGCCTACATAAAACACAGCCCTTTTTTAAGTGTTTCTAAAATCCCCAATGGTAAAAATGTATGGTGGGAAAATGATTGGAATTATTTCCCTGTTTGACCGCTAGGTTTAATGGGTATTATGACACCTCCATTGGTGAACTGCCTGACTAAGACATCTTCATTTATCCACGATCTTGGAGTGTACATCAAAATGGAGGCAGGCTAGAAGAACTTCTCTGTAATGGTATCGAATGATGCTGTGTTACATGAGGCAATTTATACATTCTTATGACAGCAACAATCATTCTGGCTGAAAATCTTGTTCTTGAATGCAAGGTTGGGGGAGGATCGGAAGAAACTACACCACACATCATCTAAGCATCTGCATTATGTGTAACTAAAACACTATCTTTAATAAGCAAGAGGGCAACTTATAGTTGTACCCATCTTCATATTCTGGGGTGCACTATAGACTTTTTCCTTCAATTTCATGCTTTCCAAATAGTGAAGGAGTCAGGTGTGAGATGGACATGTCAGACACCCTGCCCAGCTGTGAACTACCACAACAACCACTTGGTGGCAGTATGCCTATACTTTATGAAGTCGACACACACACACACAAACACATACAGACAGACTTCCTCCTTTCTCTTATGTTGTCCGGGAAATCCTATCCCTATAATCAATGCTGAATCTCTACCTTCTCTCTATACACTTTATTTCATACTGGTTCTCACTTGAAATGTGTGACGCACAGTAATGGAGGTTACAGTGGAGCCGTGACCCATTTCCGATTCAATGGCACCGTTTCAAGCCGTGGGTGAGTTTATCCGGTACGATCTCCCTCTGTTACATGTACAGATGAATAGGGGTTAGTTATCAGTATATTTATCTTAAGCTTTGGGTTGTTATTACTATCTGAAACCCGAATGTGGTACTCTGCGAGGGCAGATATCCTGCCTTTTAGGGACACATGAGGGTGCTGTGAGACAGAGTTTCCTTTGGATCATCACCACCAGCCTGCAATGGGTTTTATAGTCTGGGGTTTGGACCTTGCTTGACTGACAATGAGTGAAAGCAACAATGACCTCAGGGCTAAATAGGATCCAATTAGCCATACAAATACACAGGAGACAGGCTAGTTAATATAGTTTGTTTTATTTGAAAAAAAGTTTCAAACTAAAAATGTTCTGTAAAAATGCATATTCATAGTGTTAATTTCCCCTTCATTTGTATGGTACACTCATCGCTTATCAACATCATCCTTCTATCATCCCTCGTTTCTCTTTGCCTTTTCTATCATTTGGAAGGTAGGAATGTGCAGCGGAGTCGCTATAGAACACACACTCTACAAACAGGATCACGATTACTGCTTCCCCCCACACAACCCCCCCCACCCAATCAAAATAGAAAATAAACAGAAAGCTATATGATTATCATCGTCACAAAATAAATCTCTTTGGCATTCTTCCCCTGCCTCTTACCCTCAGAACCCCCCCCCCCTCCCCTCCCAAATCAAGACATAAAAAACACCTCCTCCACAACGACATACATACTTTGAGGAAACGTCTGTTGTAGTAGCTGTAAATAGGGGCGGGCCTGCCAGACATGACGTTTTGGATCATACACACATTTTATGTTGAAGCACAATGTATTAAACCGCGATGCATATGTATACTGTGTTGGTTGAGTGTCTATAACTGTTGGTGAGCAAGACCGGTCCACAGGAAGAAAGGTGAACCAACGGTACCAGCTGAAGTTGTAGTTTAGTGTGCCTGTGAGACCACTCGGCTGGGAGAGAGTGGCTGTGTACACACATTCAGGGGAGAGGGTGCGTGTCTCGGAACCTCAGACCCAGCAGCAGTCTGGATCATAGACAGTTATAGGCAGCACAGGGACCGCTGCTGTTTCAATGAGCCACTGGTCTCATAACGTGGCGAACAGGACTTCTTGTCTGGACTCAATGTTACTGGTTATTGTTGAGGACTACTGTATGTGGCTCTGCATACCGCCATGTAAATTATACACATGGAGAAAAATAATAATCATCTGCAATGTAAATATGCAAGAAAACGCCTAAAACCAACACAGCATCTACAAGTTAAAGTTCAATTTCCCTCCACATTAATTGTAACAAAGCAACTTTTCATTTTGAGGAACACTAAATTCTTGTTATTGTTTTTTTCTTTTCTTTTTCTTGTGTTTTCTGACAACAGACCCTGATTGGCCAATGTCTCCCCATGAAATAGGAGTTTCCCTTTGTGGTGAAATCCTCTTTCAGCTGTCCCTCCATGGTGTTCACGCCAATTTCACCCTTTCCATTTTGTGCCTTCAATGGAAGAGGCAGTTATTTAGACATAATTCAATGTTTCATGTGGTCTTAAAATGTTGCAATTATGGTATGCTGAGTTATTCATTAGTGTACTATATAACTACAGAGCTCTGTTTTTTAATTAAATTTATTTATTTATCCCCAATTCCATAGTATCCAATTGTTTAGTAGCTAATATCTTGTCTCATCGCTACAACTCCCGTACGGACTCGGGAGAGACGAAGGTTGAAAGTCATGCGTCCTCCGATACACAAACCAACCAAACCTTCTTAACACAGCGCCATCCAACACGGAAGCCAGCCGCACCAATGTGTCTGAGGAAACACTGTGCACCTGGCAACCTTGGTTAGCGTGCACTGCGCCCGGCCCGCCACAGGAGTCGCTGGTGCGCAATGAGACAAGGATATCCCTACCGGCCAAACCCTCCCTAACCCGTACGACGCTAGGCCAATTGTGCATCGCCCCACGGACCTCCCGGTCGCGGCCAGTTACGACAGAGCCTGGGCGTGAACCCAAAGTCTCTGGTGGCGCAGCTGTGCGCCACCCAGTGCGCCACCCGGGAGGCCCTACAGCCATTCTGGGCGTGTGAGTGTCTGTGTGTATGTGTGTACTGGGGGAAAGTACGGGCTGAGTCTGTGCATTAGAGGAGCTCTGTGTAGCTGTGTGTATGCATCCACATCACTGACCTGGCCCTGTGTGTTAAAGGGGGTTCTGGGTAGCATCTACATCACTGACCTGGCCCTGTGTGTTAAAGGGGGTTCTGGGTAGCATCTACATCACTGACCTGGCCCTGTGTGTTAAAGGGGGTTCTGGGTAGCATCTACATCACTGACCTGGCCCTGTGTGTTAAAGGGGTTCTGGGTAGCATCTACATCACTGACCTGGCCCTTTGTGTTAAAGGGGGTTCTGGGTAGCATCTACATCACTGACCTGGCCCTGTGTGTTAAAGGGGGTTCTGGGTAGAATCTACATCACTGACCTGGCCCTGTGTGTTAAAGGGGGTTCTGGGTAGCATCTAAATCACTGACCTGGACCTGTGTGTTAAAGGGGGTTCTGGGTAGCATCTACATCACTGACCTGGCCCTGTATGTTAAAGGGGGTTATGGGTAGCATCTACATCACTGACCTGGCCCTGTGTGTGAAAGGGGGTTCTGGGTAGCATCTACATCGCTGCCTGGCCCTGTGTGTTAAAGGGGCTCTGGGTAGCATCTACATCACTGACCTGGCCCTGTGTGTGAAAGGGGGTTCTGGGTAGCATTTACATCGCTGCCTGGCCCTGTGTGATAAAGGGGCTCTGGGTAGCATCGACATCACTGACCTGGCCATGTGTTAAAGGGGGTTCTGGGTAGCATCTACATCACTGACCTGGCCCTGCGTGTTAAAGGGGGTTCTGGGTAGCATCTACATCACTGACCTGGCACTGTGTGTTAAAGGGGGTTCTGGGTAGCATCTATATCACTGACCTGACCCTGTGTGTTAGAGGGGCTCTGGGTAGGCCTGTCGGGGATCGTAGGCCATCTCAGGCATGTACTGCTCATGCATCTCTGCTTCCAGTGGCATCCCGCCCATTCCCAGGTCAGAGTAGCCATAGGGGGGGTAGCCTCCATCCAGCTCTGAGGGAAGGAGGGACAGAGAGATGAGGGATAGAGAGGGAAAGAGAGAGAAATGAGAATACCCAGGCAATATAGAATACCCAGGCAATATAGAATACCCAGGCGAACAATATAGAATACCCAGGCAAACAATATAGAATACCCAGGCAAACGATATAGAATACCCAGGCAAACAATATAGAATACCCAGGCAAACAGAGGCAAGCTTATTTGGAGTATTGACACTGACAGACAGTTTGCAAGCATCCAAATTACTAGACAGGCAGACAGAAATGAGCTTTGCTCCCATCAGCAGACGTTTTCCTGTTCACCTTCACCTCTATTCTATTCCATTAATGCTATTTCATACCCTGTTTAATAATGTGAGCACTGCGCTATGGATTAAGCGTCAGCATCGAAAGGACACACAGTGTTCTGGAAGGATGGTGACTAGTGTACCGCACGCGCACACACACACACACACACACACACACACACACACACACACACACACACACACACACACACACACACACACACACACACACACACACACAGGGGGATATATGAGGGATAGAGTTCAGAATTATAATTAAATATATTGAAATGAGGAGGATTTACTGTATGCAGAGAGAGGGATGGACCAGAGGAGAGAAAGACAGAGTGGAGATTCACAACTAGGACATATGACCGAGACCTAAGATTAGCAAGAGAAAGACACTGTATGACTGCAAAGAGACAGTAGTGACCGACAGAGCTAGGGGGGAAAACAAAATATAAATTCACCAGAGAGAGACAGAGAGAGTGCCAGTGTTTTTCTATAGAGAAGTGTTACGCAATCACAGGAAGGAGCATTAGCCGTGCAGTGGAAAAGAGAGAGTGGGTGTCAACTCAGCAGTGTGTGTGTGTGAGAGAGAGAGAGAGAGAGAGAGCGGGATAGAGTGCGGGAGATCGCTTGACGACGATAGATGGCCAGTTAATGGAAATGTAAATGACATGGAAATTGTGACCAGAGGGGAAATAGACAGGTACCTCTGTGAATTGAATGACATCCCCGCTGACATCCTACAGTGTACACCTCCTCCCCCCATTACCACGCCCCCTGACACCCTCCCCCCATTACCACGCCCCCTGACACCCTCCCCCAATTACTACACCCCCTGACACCCTCCCCCCATTACCACGCCCCCTGACACCCTCCCCCCTCTCCAGGACATGGCGGGAACAGACACATCAGAGAGAAACACACACATGAACGCACATGAATGCACACACACCCACACACAAACACACAATCTCTGGAGTACGGCCAGGGGGCCGAGTGCATTATATAAACAGCAGGGGTCCCCCACACTCCCAGGGCCTGAAGGACTGCTGAGGGGGAAAAGGACAAGACCTGGCTCCGGCTCTCTATAGACACGTGCCTCTCCTTTTCCTCCTCTTCTCTGATGCTCACTATTGCGTGTGTATGTGTGTGTGTGTGTGTGTGTGTATACGTTTGTGTCTGTATGTGTGTAGATGAGAAAGAAACTCAATTCTTTGCGATTTCTTCCCCCAATCATGTACAAGTATGTGTGTGTGCGTGACTAGTGAGACGAGGGCAGACTTTGCTGTGACAATGTTTGCACGTTGATTTAATGATCACCCTCTGGTACACACAGTCCACTTTCACAGCCACTGACAGGAAACCAATCAAGTGGCACTTAACCTAAATGAGGTCTGACTCTGGTGTGTGTGTGGGTGTCAATCCATTTCAATCCGTGTGTGTCAAATCATCTCTGCCTCTCTCTTCTGGTTCGTCGATCTATCTCCCTCTTGCCATTTTTTGGTGAAACGCAGTAGTGTAATGTAAGATGTTCGTTGCAGTAGTATAATTAAGCATTAAGGCCTGAGGAGGTGTGGTATATGGCTGATATACCATGGTGAAGGGCTGTTCTTACGGACGAGGCAACGAGGAGAACCTGGATACAGACCTTAGCCGTGGTATATTGGCCATATACCGCACACCCCTGAGGTGCCTTACTGCTATTATAAACTGGTTTCAAACGCAATTAGACCAGTAAATAGTCATTTTTTGTTATACCCATGGTACACGGTCTGATATACCATGGCTTTCAGCCAATCAGCATTCAGGGCTTGAACCACCTGGTTTATAATCTAGCATAGAATACAAAAGTGGTGTTACGTTGGTGTACTGTACTGTAGGATAGGACTGGTCCACACTCACCATCCGCCAAGTATGCAGCTTGCATGGGTACAGCATTGTGGGCCTGGAGAGAAAGAGAGTGATTGAGAAATATTCAAGTAAAGATGTACCATTCTAACTTCAATACTATACTTTTATCGGATAATACCCTTCTAAACGACAGAGGCAGACGTTAACTTTACATCTGGTGCCAACGACGCCCAGTCAGTAAATCTATCCCTTTGGAGTTCAATACTTCCTCATGGTGGATGTAGTGTAAACAGTAGACCTTTTCTGCTTTGGGCCTCCCTGTCTCTGTTCCCCTTGACAACCCGATGAGTCAGCAGGTTACCAGCTCGATGTGATTGATTAAAACCTATGCCAGATCTGCCACTAATCCAATCGGTGAGCCTCGATGGCGGTAATTATCCATTGAGCTTTGGAAGCCTGTGGCGATGTGTGGGGCTCGGAGATACTTAGCGCATTAGGCATGCAGGTTTTGAAATGATGTACAAACACTAGTGAGAGTTAGTTATTGGGGATTCATTTTTATGGTAATGCGAGCATGAACGGTAAACATACAGATTGATTACTGAGTGGTATCGATTGTGTCGTATCGATTGTGTCGTGTCCACTTGTGTGTTTTTGGATTTTGATACAGTTCTCCCCTGAAGCAATGACTGATCTGAGAAATATTGGATTGGTTTAAAGCAATCCAAGGGTGTAAGCCAGTCAAGCCCTTATAGACAACTGAGATCAACCTTAAAGGTGTTCAAACAGGGCCAGCCACTACTGACTGATCCTTGTACTGATCGCTCCCAGGCTATAGGCGACGTCAGAGGCAGAGGCTTACCATCTCCCAGGCTGCAGGGTCGTGTTTGAACAGTGAGTGGGTGAGCTCCACGGACACACGCTTCCTGTAGTCAGAACTCTTGTCCTCCGAGATACGGAAGAGAACGGCTGCTGCATAGGTGGCTGTGAGGGAGAGGTGTGGGGAGACATGGGAAGGAGGGAGAGGTAGGGAGGGAGGGAGGGTTGGAGGGAGGGAGGGAGAGGTAGGGAGGGAGAGGTGTGGGGAGACATGGGAGGGAGGGAGGGAGGTAGGGAGGGAGAGAGGGAGGGAGAGGTAGGGAGGGAGGGAGGGAGGGAGGGAGGGAGGGAGGGAGGGAGGGAAGGAGGGAGGGAGGGGGGGAGGGAGGGAGGGAGGGAAGGAGGGAGGGAGGGAGGGAGGGAGGGGAGGGAGGGAGGGAGGGAGGGAGGGAGGGTAGGGAGGGAGGGAGGGAGGGAGGGAGGGGGAGACATGGGAGGGAGGGAGAGGGGTGGGGGAGGTAGGGAGGGAGGGAGAGGTGGGGGGAGGGAGGGAGGGAGGGAGGGAGGGAGGGAGGGAGGAGGGGGAGGGAGGGGGGAGGGAGGGAGGGAGGGAGGGAGGGAGGGAGGGAGGGAGGGAGGGAGGGAGGGAGGGAGGGAGGGAGGGAGGGAGGGAGAGATATCAAGAGGTTGTTTGTCATTGCCTCTATGCTATGACAGTTATGATGAGTACCCAAAATGCTAATGGGGTACATAGGACAACATTGAGAAAGCAAGATGGGGAAAGAGAGATGGGAGGCAGAGATATCATGTTTGATTAGTCAGCACACATTATTAAAAGAAGATGGAGAGAGCCCAGGGAGAGATAGAGAAAGATGTCATATTTGGTTGTGGTCTGTGTGCATATGCTTGTGTGTGCGAGAGAGAGAGAGAAGGAGAGGGGGGAGTGTGGAGGTTTGTGTGTACACTCTTAAAAAAGGTTCTTCGGCTGTCCCCATTGGAGATCCCTTTTTGGTTCCAGGTAGAACCCTCTGTGGAAAGGGTTCTACATGGAACCCAAAACAGTTCTACCTGGAACCAAAAGGGTTCTACCTAGTACCAAAAAGGGTTCTACAAAGGGTTCTCCAATGGGGACAGCTGAAGAACCCTTTTAGGTTCTAGATAGCACCTTTTCTAAGAGTGTAGGAGAGGAACATGTGTGTGTGTCTATTTGTATGTGCAGTGCCTTTGGAAAGTAATCAGACCCTTGACTTTTTCCAAATGTCATTACATTACAGCCTTATTCAAATATGGATTACATTTTTTTAAATCCTCAGCAATCTACACACAATACCCCATGATGACAAATCGAAAAAATGTTTTTAGACATTTTAGCAAATGTATTAACAATTAAAAAACAGAAATACCTTATTTACATAAGTATTCAGACCCTTTGCTATGTGACTTGAAATTGAGCTCAGGAGCATACTGTTTCCATTGATCATCCTTGAGATGTTTCTACAACTTGATTGAAGTCCACCTGTGGTATATTCAATTGATTGGACATAATTTGTAAAGACACACACCTGTCTATATAAGGTCCCACAGTTGACAGTGCAGGTAAGAGCAAAAACCAAGCCATGAGGTCGAAGGAATTGTCCGTAGAGCTCAGAGACAGGATTGTGTTGAGGCACAGATCTGAGGAAGGGTACCAAAAAAATGTCTGCAGCATTGAAGGTCCCAAAGAACACAGTGGCCTCCATCATCCTTAAATGGAAGAAGTTTGGAACCACCAGCCAAACTGAGCAATCGGGGGAGAAGGGCCTTGGTCAGGGAGGTGAGCAAGAACCCGATGGTCAGTCTGACAGAGCTCTAGAGGTTCTCTGTGGAGATGGGAGAACCTTCCAGAAGAACAACCATCTCTGCAGCACTCCACCAATCAGGTGTTTATGGTAGAGTGGCCAGACAGAAGCCACTCCTCAGTAAAATACACATTACAGCCCACTTAGAGTTTTCCAAAAGGCACATAATGACTCTCAGACTATGAGAAACAAGATTCTCTGGTTTGATGAAACCAAGATTGAACTCTTTGGCCTGAATGCCAAGCGTCAAGCATGGTGGTAGCAGCATCATGCTCTGGGGATGTTTTTCAGTGGCAGGGACTGGGAGACTAGTCAGGATCGAGGCAAAGATGAACGGAGCAAAATACAGAGAGATCCTTGATGAAAACCTGCTCCAGAATGCTCAGGACCTCAGACAACCCTAAGCACACAGCCAAGACAATGCAGGAGTGACTTCGGGACAAGTCTCTGAATGTCCTTGAGTGCTCAGCCAGAGCCCGGACTTGAACCTGATCGAACATCTCTGGAGAGACCTGAAAATACCTGTGCAGTGACACTCCCCAACCAACCTGACAGAGCTTGAGAGGATGTTCAGAGAGGAATGGGAGAAACTCCCCAAATACAAGTGTGCCAAGCTTGTAGCGTCATACCCAAGAAGACTCAAGGCTAGAATCGCTTCCAAAGGTGCTTCAACAAAGTACTGAGTAAAGGGTCTGAATACTTATGTAAATGTCATATTTTTTTATTTTGAATACATTTGCAAAAATGTCTAAAAACCTGTTTTTAGTTTGTCATTACGGGGTATCGTGTGTAGATTGATGTGGGAAATGTAAACAAAAAAAAAATCTATTTCAGAATAAAGCTGTAACGTAACAAAATGTGGAAAAAGTCAAGGGGTCTGAATACCTTCCCGAATGCACCGTACATGGGACTGTTTTGAAAGTCTTTGTTTAAAGAACAGATATATGAATGTTTGTTGAAAGCCCAAGTGTTTGTTTAAAAAAAGAGAGCTGTCTAAAATCCACTAAAGCGCCAAGCTGCTGTTTATGAAGAGACTGACCGATGCCCTCATTGTTGGAGTGCAGCAGCTCCATGAGTGGGGCGGAGGCTCCCTCTGCGTCGATCATCTCCGCAGACTGCTTGTCCAGGGCCAGCTCACACAGCACCCCCGCAGACACACGCTTCACGTTCTCCACGTACGAGTACAACAGCTATACGGGCGGATGGAGAGAGGGAGGGAGAGCTCAGACACATCTGCTAAAATACACCAAAAACTCACAAGTACACACACTCGCTTATTTTCACAATTTTTTCCCACTTTCTTCTCTCACACGAGTGCGTACAACACCAACTGAGAGTTGTGTTAGATGTATTAGACATTCATGTATTAGACCTGTACAAAGAGTGGGATGGTCTGCATGCTGGCGATCTCTCCCCTGTTGACGGGGTCTCTAGCCAGGATGTGCAGGGCTCCTGTACAGCCCTCCACTATCTCCTCCATACGAACACCATCCTGAGTGGAGAGTGGGGAAGAGAGTTAGGAACTGTGTATGTGTGTGACTTTGTGAAACCCTCTGTGACGATAAGTTGATATATGGGTTTGTTTTCATCATTTAACATTGCGCGCGAGTGTGTGTGTGTCTGATCTACTTCATGTAAGCTGGTTTGACAATCTTAACAATACAACTTTGACACTAAGAGAGCACTGTATCATACAGAGAACACTGTATCCCAAATAATTTGGCCAAGCTCCCCATGGCTTCAAAACCGCATAAAATTAGTAGTAGACTTGAGAGGTTCTGTATGTGTGCGTATCCTGCCTCAAGTTTAAGTAAACTATTCACGGACAACGAATCAGTGGAAAAACTCCCTGGTCGTCTCTCACAAACTTAGCCCACACTTCTTATTTTCCCCTCAAACCACAGCTCTCTGTCTATACGTGTGCATATTGTTGTGCAGCTCAGAGTTCAAAGTGGGCCAGTGGACTGAAATGGATCTCTGTCACTGAGTCTCCCCATAGGCCGCTGGCCAACACTGGGTTGGAGAGTTCTGGGATGGGGCGTGTGCTGGAGCTGGGGCATGGCGGTGACCACATGGACTATCCTGCTGGGACCCTGTGTGGCGCATTGCACCCCTTTACCGAGTCTGAAATACAACCTACCATTTGTACAGTGTGAGGAACTGTTTCAAACACAGCAAATGCAGCCTTGGAATGTTTGTGATTTGATGTGCAGAGTGTTGAAAGAATGTTGCCTTGGGGGGCTTCAGCATATTTGAATTCTGTATTTGGCTGAGGTGATTGTGTGATATGGCTAGCAAGTAATGGAGTGGATTCATCTGTGGTATGTGGGTTGCAATGGCGGCGACTCACTCTGTGTATGTGCTGTAACTGCGAGTGACTTGCATATTTGTGATGAAGGTGACATAACTTCTGTCATTGTGGATTATGACCGTGTCATTCCTGTGATAGTGAGTCTTATGTGCTGAATGGTGTCGTGGCTGACCTGGTACGTCTGCTGAGAACTGGAGGCGTGTCTCTGGGTGTCCTGGTGAGCCTTCAGCAGCAGGTTGACCAATCGGGGGATGGCTCCAGCATCCCTCAGTGGGGCCTGATTGACTGGGCACAGCGCCAGGTTACGGATCAGACCAACCGTGGCCTATGGGAAAGAGAGGGGGCGGGTTGAACGTCGCTGTATGGAAAAAGCACCAATATTATCTCTGTTACTGCTACAACACCTTATGCACAAATACATGATATACTGCATGATTATGAGAGTGCATGTATGAAAGCATATAGTACACATTTATTAAGGACTTGGCACTGCAGTGTGGAGCTCATGTGAAAGAACGCATACGTACCCTAAGATATACACCTATATGTGCAACTGTGCAAGTGATGCACGCTGCAGCAATGTAACTGCAATCACATTTAACAGAACGTGAGATGCCATCTCCTGAAATGATGGTCTGGCTTACCATAACCCTGCCCTGTTCCCTCCCATTTCCCATGCCCCGACCCCTAGCCCCAACAGGGGCCAATAACATCTTATATAGTCCCCTTTTAAAAAACTCATTCATTTCACATCATTAAATAACAACATCTCCTTTATTAAAAGAGCTCCGGCTGGATTGAGAATCCTCCACTGGCGTGTTCTGTGATGGAGGTCTGGTTGCCTAATCCTCCACTCACGCCAGTGCGCGCACACACACACACACACACACACACACACACACACACACACACACACACACACACACACACACACACACACACACACACACACACACACACACACACACACACACACAAATCCCCTGCTGTCTGTCAGTGAGGAGTGCAGATCAGGAGGAAAATGCAGGCATTGCCCGTTGCGTCTGCCTCCACACCGTGCAGAGAGAGAGAAAGGGAGAGGGCGGAACGATTGGCTAATTCAACCTGTAAATGAAAGATTAGATCTTGCTTGTGCACAGAACCTGTATGTGTACGCAGTCACAGATGAACATACACACGTGTACATTCCAGCATACATATTTATATGTCTCTCTCTGCTTATTCATATGAGTTTGGATAGACAAGAACACGCACACACACGCGCGCGCACACACACACAGTATGAGGTTTAAATTCAGAAGGTGTAAATGAGTGATTAGGCACAGCTTGGTGCAGACAACCCTTTTGGCTGACGTAGAGCAGAAGGAAGCAGAGATAGAGGAGGTGTGTGTGTGAGGGAGAGAGAGAGCAGTGTGTGTGTGTGTGTGTGTGTGTGTGTGTGTGTGTGTGTGTGTGTGTGTGTGTGTGTGTGTGTGTGTGTGTGTGTGTGTGTGTGTGTGTGTGTGTGTGTGTGTGGGAACTATATACAAGTCAATCAGAGATAATGAACTCAGAAAGCCTAATAGCCCCTAAATGGGAAGTGTTGTATACATGGTCAAGTAATCAGCAATAAGCTGCCAATACATGGATAGCTAGCTGCCAATACATGGATAGCTGGCTGCCAATACATGGATAGCTGGCTGCCAATACATGGATAGCTGACTGCCAATACATGGATAGCTGACTGCCAATACATGGATAGCTAGCTGCCAATACATGGATAGCTGGCTGCCAATACATGGATAGCTGGCTGCCAATACATGGATAGCTGGCTGCCAATACATGGATAGCTGACTGCCAATACATGGATAGCTGGCTGCCAATACATGGATAGCTGGCTGCCAATACATGGATAGCTGACTGCCAATACATGGATAGCTGACTGCCAATACATGGATAGCTAGCTGCCAATACATGGATAGCTGGCTGCCAATACATGGATAGCTGGCTGCCAATACATGGATAGCTGGCTGCCAATACATGGATAGCTGACTGCCAATACATGGATAGCTAGCTGCCAATACATGGATAGCTGACTGCCAATACATGGATAGCTGGCTGCCAATACATGGATAGCTGACTGCCAATACATGGATAGCTAGCTGCCAATACATGGATAGCTGACTGCCAATACATGGATAGCTGGCTGCCAATACATGGATAGCTGGCTGCCAATACATGGATAGCTGACTGCCAATACATGGATAGCTAGCTGCCAATACATGGATAGCTGACTGCCAATACATGGATAG
This sequence comes from Oncorhynchus masou masou, assembly GCF_036934945.1. NCBI lineage: Eukaryota > Metazoa > Chordata > Actinopteri > Salmoniformes > Salmonidae > Oncorhynchus > Oncorhynchus masou. The sequence continues at coordinate 17,732,730 of NC_088226.1, read as the reverse complement.
CTGGCTGCCAATACATGGATAGCTGACTGCCAATACATGGATAGCTAGCTGCCAATACATGGATAGCTGACTGCCAATACATGGATAGCTGACTGCCAATACATGGATAGCTGGCTGCCAATACATGGATAGCTGACTGCCAATACATGGATAGCTGGCTGCCAATACATGGATAGCTGACTGCCAATACATGGATAGCTAGCTGCCAATACATGGATAGCTGACTGCCAATACATGGATAGCTGGCTGCCAATACATGGATAGCTGACTGCCAATACATGGATAGCTGACTGCCAATACATGGATAGCTGACTGCCAATACATGGATAGCTGACTGCCAATACATGGATAGCTGGCTGCCAATAGACCTTTCTGTCAGTTGAAGTAGAGGATGAGAGATGTCAATGTTTACCTGCTGCTACAGATGGGGGACATGTGTCACTGGAGTCGTGAAGTCACACATGGCCACTTGCCAAGTGCACATGCATAGGCCTACACGCACACACAAAGAGGGTACAAATACTCTTAAATTGATGACTTTCCTCTGTCCTTAAAGACCAATGGCAGGTGAAAACACTAGATAGGTGCCTACCACACTGCCTTCACTCCCTCATCAAATACTTTCAGATCAGAATTGGGGGAAAGGACACAAGGAAAGAGCGCAGATGGACTATTGGGACACAAACCCGACACACAGAGAGGCTAGTGCACATCGGGGTAAAAATAAAGGGCCATTCTTGTGGACCAGTGCCCATGGGAAAGACAGAGCAGGACAGCAGGACACACACATACCCTCGACCATTGAAGTGTTCTGATCCGATTGGCATGAACTCAAGCGTGCTTCACGGATGCTGCTTGCTGGGAGCGAATCAGAGGAGATCAGAGACTGCAGCGCGGGGTTGGAGGGGGAAGGGAACGTAACCTTCCTTATCATACTAGTTGACTGTCGAGATCACAAGAGAGGAAAACTACCACTCATAAAGTAAAGATGGCATTAAAACAATGATAACATACCACTGATATTACTAGTATCCAACTATTGCTATACTGTATTACTATTGATATTACTATTATGCCTACTATCATTTTACTATATCTACTCTATATCAACAGCATAGCTAATAATGTTAGACGTTGGTTTACCCTCATACTAGGCTGACATTTTAGCTTGATTTATTTCGTTGTGAGAGTGGTTATTCTGGCAAGTTGAGCATTTAACTCTCTTGCTATCCTTAAATCCACCTGCTGTCAAAGATGGGTGTGCACTATACCCTGATGAAACAGACAACAATAACACATTGATATGAATTTACAAGGTAGCCACTGGGATTCAGAGAAACATCCAACCAATCTTGTTTTCATTGATAAAGAATGACATCGAAGGCCTTGCAAATCCCAGACGATGTTATCATTGTTCCACCATGGCGTTGTTGTGTGAAGCATGCTACACTTACTGCCTGCGAGCAGCCCCTTCTCTCCCTCTCTCACCCAAATTAGCCATTTCTATTTTACTTCATCTTTGTGTATTTTCTCTCTCTCCTCCCTCCCTCCCTCGTTTTCTCCAAAACAAAAACAAAAAGCTAGAGAGGGGACAGTGGGAGCCAGCGGGTGTTGTCTGAGGCAGCCGAATGGTCTCCAGAGCAACCCAGCGGGATTATGGGAAGCACGTCCTGTGCCCTGCCACAGGGTACAGCACAGTACCTTGCCTGCACTACATCTCGCATAGTGGACAACTTCTTCCCATATGCAGGTCCCACTTTCTCCAAAACATCCCCTCTGACCTGCTTTCATTTAAAAGTAATCATTTATTAAAGTACGACAATCTTCAAACCACAGTTCCAACTAAATGAAGGGCTCCATTCAATATGTGTCGCTGAAGCGTTACAGATTCCACAATAGAAATGTGAAGGTCATTTCCGATTGGACCGACATATGAAGTGTTTACTATGAATAAAGTCTCCATTAAAGCGGGAACATTCAATAACGCTGTAAACCTGAACTTCCGCAATGCAAATGAAATAGAGCCCTAAATAGTACAGCCATGTTGTTTCCAATTCAAGTCAAAAAAAAAAAATATATATATATATATTAATATGTACAGTGCATCACACATTGCAAAGAAGGGGACAATGAGTGGTGGCTGTATGTAATGATTTTAACCTCACTCAAGCACCCGTTAAATGAGGAATCATTAAAATCTGACTGCAGCTGCTGGATATAGACACATAAATAAATGGATGTACCACAACCGGTTATTTAGGTAAACAAAACAATCACAAAGACAAAACAGGCAGCCAAACAAAACAACCGAGCACTCAAGCCAGACAAAACAATAAACAAAAGATCAACTGGTCAGTCAAAACAACCACAACTAGCCTGCAAACTTCACTCTCTGATCTTTCACCCCTCACCTTCAACTTAACCAAAGTTCAGTAATGGAGCTACCAGCCAGACAAAACAACGAGACAGACAAAACAACGAGACAGACAAATCAACGAGACAGACAAATCAACGAGACAGACAAAACAACGAGACAGACAAAACAACGAGACAGACAAATCAACGAGACAGACAAAACAACGAGACAGACAAAACAACGAGACAGACAAAACAACGAGACAGACAAAACAACGAGACAGACAAAACAACGAGACAGACAAATCAACGAGACAGACAAAACAACGAGACAGACAAAACAACGAGACAGACAAATCAACGAGACAGACAAATCAACAAGACAGACAAAACAACGAGACAGACAAAACAAGCACAGAATACCTTTTTCTCACCTCTTCCCCACTCCCATCCCCTCCCCAACCAACTATCTCCCCCCTCACCTTCACCACAGGCCAGTAGTGGGGCTGCCCCAGCAGCTTGACAATGGCAGGAATACCATAATGCAGCCGCACAGCATTCTGGGCCAGCTCAGCGTCCTGGTGGCGTGACGTCAGGTGGCGCAGGGCGCAGACGGCGGGCTCAGCCACATCCTCCTTTTCTCCTGCCCGCAGCACGGCGTGGATGAGCGCCTCGACGCCGCCGCACTGCGTGACCAGGGTCTTGTTGCGGGAGTTGTTGCAGGTGAGGTTGGACAGGATCCCCGTGGCGCACGTCAGCATGTTGACGTCGTCCGAACCCAGCTGTCCCACTAACACCTGCAGCAGGCCGTCCAGACCCTCCTACAGACAGAGAGAGAGGCGGGTCGAGAATTCTTCATTTGTCCATCCTTTGTTTGTTCATTCTATGTTTTACTGTAGAACTCCAACTATGTTACTGTCTCTGTAGAACTCGATGATACCGTCTTCATCAGGGGAGAACGACTGCCCCTTTGAAACCAAAGAATTTCAAGGCCGACCACGGGACTGTTAGCAGAAAACAGGATCTCCCATTATAGTGGATGGAAAAATGACCCTCCACATGGTCAATCTTCACATTTTTGAAGACAATCATGGCACCAATAGGTGCCTTTCTAATATACCAGCTGTATGTCCTTGTACCAATTATCTTAAAATCGCACACAGAAGAAGTTATAAGGATGGTTTAGTTGTGAATGGCAGCCAGCAGTACCCTGGTCGGCTTTCATCTGGAGTTACTCAATGAAATGGGGCAGCCCTGAGCTTGCCTGCAACGTCACTTCCTGGAGGAGCTCAAACTGTGCATGGTACATCCCCATAAGACGCCATCTTAACCAACTTCATTTGGCTTCAATGCAATATGGAGTCTTCACATAGGAATAAAGGGTGTCATGTGTTCGATGACTTTGTTCATTCATACTGTATATACAGTCATTGGTCTTTATAGACTCTCTGTATTAGTCTATGGTACGGTCTATGCTGATTCAAAATGGACTCTGTGGTTTCCTGACCTGTTTAGTGGCAGCATCAGACAGGTTCCTCAGGGTCCAGAGGCAGTTCTGTGTGAGGCGCTGGCTGGAGCCAGTCAGGTGCTGTCCCAGGGCCTGCATGCCCCCTGGAAGGATGAAAGAGGAGGTTAAAGATGGCTCCTTTATGGATAGGATGAGACAACACACACACAGACACACACATACGTACAGACACACACATACGTACAGACATACACATAACACACACACACACACACACACACACACACACACACACACACACACACACACACACACACACACACACACACACACACACACACACACACACACAAAACACACACACACACTCACCAGCTTCCACTATGGCGGGCTTGTTGCTTGGGCACACTGAGAGAACTTTGAGCACACGGCTGGTGGTCCACAGCAGTTTCTCATAATTATAGTTCCTCATGATGAAGACCAGCCCCTCAGGGCCCCCGTTGGCTAGGATGATAAGCTGAGAGGAATAACAATGGAAAAAAACACTGTCATATACAATGAAATATCGTTACAGAGTTTGGACATTGCATTACATTGCATTATTGATTATTGTCTCAAATATGATTGTTTGAATAATAATAGCAGTATGTGTATTTGATTGAATTATATTCACTTAATATTCAGCATATTACTGATGTAATACAGGGTATTAAAGACACAGTATTATTATTCTAACAATCATATTTGAGACAATTCATAATGCAATGTAATGTAATGTCCAGACTCTGTAGCAATGCAGCTGAAGGTAGCCAGTGGTAAGGCCATGTACAGTGTACGTGTCTGTGTTCATGCACACACACACACACACACACACACACACACACACACACACACACACACACACACACACACACACACACACACACACACACACGCACCCTTGATCCCCTGCAGTGCAGCTGCAGGTGGCACTAAAAGGGATCACGCATAATCCTGACCTGCAAGTACACACACACACACACACACACACACTCTCCCCCGACTGCAGTGAAGAGATGCAGGTAGTCCGTGCCAATACCACTATGCCAAATATGATGTCTCAAGCACTATCCACACACACACACACACACACACACACACACACACACACACACACACACACACACACACACACACACACACACACACACACACACACACACACACACACACACACACACACACACACACACACACACACACACACACACAGTGCCAATACCACTATGCCAAATATGATGATCCCCATGCATACATGCCAAAGACCCCCCCACCCCCCACCACGCACCTTGCTTTCCTGGTTTCCATAGGAGAGCAGCTGCAGGCAGTCAGTGGTGATGGCCAGGAACTTGGGGTTGCTCTTTTTCAGCAGGGGCACCATCCTCTGCAGGCCGTCGGCCAGGCGCACCGCCATCTTGGCTCCCTCCTGGTGCAGTAGCAGGTTGTGGAGGGTGGTGATGGCATAGAACAGCACTGACTCCATGGGAGAACTGAGGGAAAAGGAAAGGGGAGGGGGAGGGGAGGGAAGGGGAGGGGGAGGGGAGGGAAGCAGGGAGAGAGGGGAGAGGGAGGGAAATAGAGAGGCAGAGACTAGATGAAGAGAGGGAGGTATGAGAGAAATTAGCATGACCTTTCTTTTCCCAATTAGTTCCCTCTGAATTTCATTTGCTTTAATTTGTTTTTTAAAAATTTGCCCTTGCTGCTCCTTGTATCATTAAAAAAAACATTTCTCTTTCATGAATCTGCATCTAAGTCCCTATTTGACATTCTTGTACAGGGAGGTTTTTCCATTTGTATTTATGTGAATTTTGTTTCTGAATTAATTAAATGTCTTAATTTAGTTTCTGTCTGATGCCCCCTAGACTGTTATACAGGGTTTATACTGTGTGAACAGAGATAAAGGGACTCTCTGCCTGAGAAATGACTATGTAAAATGGCCACCACTTATCGTGAGTTTAAAATGAGCCTGGTGGTCAGGTTGAAATGATGTGCAAACCAGTTTGGCCAAGTTAATGAGCACAGGATGACACCTCATTTCTGATGGGTAATAATGTGATATGCTAATATCTTAGCCTTCAGGCAGTAGTGGACATGGTGGATTGGATACACACACATAAGCATGTACGCACGCACGCACGCACGCACGCACACACACAGACACACACACACACACACACACACACACACACACACACACACACACACACACACACACACACACGCCCATGCTTGCACACACACACACCACACACACACGCACACACAAATGAGCACACACAGCACGTACACAACTGCAGATGCAGAGAGAGACAGACCAGAACAGTGTGTGCCTAAATCTCTTTATTTCTAACACTGATTTCTACCTTACAATTCTGAATTCTACCGTATCTATTTTTTCTCTCTTTCACCCCCTTGCTTTTTCTCTCTCTTTCTTTCACTAATTCACTCCCCATCAAACCACCAACCTACAATGCCTATACAAATATAAATACATCACTCCATCCATCCATCCATCCATCCATGTCTATTCACCCCAACCAGTCCATTCTCCACTTTAACCATACAAGTATTCAAACATCTACCGATCCTTCTATCCACTAATCCATACCTACTCCTTCACATCAAACCATTTTCCAACAATCTATCCAAACATCTGTCGACACTTCCCTCCCTCCATCTATCCACTCCCATCTACCCCTCAACATCCATCCATCCACCCACTAATCCCTCCCTCCTCTCCTACCTGAGCATGCGGACCAGGGCGGGGATGCCCCCGGACTTGAAGATGGCGAGCAGGCCCTCTCTCTGGTGGGACAGGCTGTGGAGGACGCTGGCAGCACAACGGGCTGTCTCCATGTCTCCCGTGTTCTGCATGGCCCGCACCACCGCCGCCACCATCTGGGGGGACTGCATCAGCACCCGGCGAGACGCCTCTTTCCGTGTCAGCTGGTTCACGATCATGGCCGCCTTGTTGACCACCACCTGTGGGGAATGAGACGTTGCATATTTGTCCATTTCTGCGCATGCAAAATGGTGGCATTGGGTTGGGACCCATTATTAGGTCTGCACACTTCTTTAGGACTATGGCTTTAATAAAACGTTGCACTTCGTCAATTCATTGGTACATCGAACATGGTCATTGATAACAAGATTTAGGAACAGACCACGACTTGAGTTTGAATTGTGAGTAGAAGACAGAGCAGGACTGGGTCCATCATGACTTTCAATCGCAATCAGAACTGACCACATAGGCCTCAACTCAAACAATGTTGTACACTGAATCACTTAAGGACACCTGAAATGATGCTAAATGACAACATCAACCTAGAGATGATTTGTTTCTGGGGTAGTCCTAATCTGTGTCCAATCTAATGGGCTCAGTCACGACCTTGACAAGCACAGCCAGAGCCACAGAGAGCTCGGAGTGTCACGACTTCCGCCGAAGTTGATGCCTCTCCTTGTTCGGGCGGCGTTCGGCGATCGTCGTCACCGGCTTTCTAGCTGCCACCGATCCACGTTTCTGTTTCCATTTGTTATGTCTTGATTGCACACACACCTGGTTCCCATTACGTCACTATTATTTCCCTTTTTAACCCTCTGGTTCTCATTATGTTTTGTGCGTGATTGTTCCTGGTTTTGTGTTAGTCTTTTGTGTTGGAGTTTGTTATCCCTGCGTGGATTTATTTATTGGCTGTTTTTTTTTCCAGAGTAAAGTACGTTATTTTACTCAGTTCTGTGTCCTGCGCCTGACTACGTCCTCGCCTCTGCACAACTGACACTTGACAAGGAGCTAGTCAAGCATGGAACTGGATCAATGCTAGTCAGCAGGACGGTGCTCAAGTGTGAGGAGGGACAGCACACAACAGTGACAGAGTCAATGTCACTATTGAGGACATAATAGTACTTCTATGGTACAAGAGACACGGTACCTTCAGAAGGTATTCATACCAGTTATTATTCCACATTCCTCATTCCACATTGTGTTGTGTTATGGCCTGAAATAAACAGTGATTAAATAGAAACATTTCTATCACCTAGCTACACACAATACCCCTTAGTGACAAAGTGAAAACATGTTTTTAGAAAGGTTTGCACATTTATCTAATTTACATACTTTCTAGACCCTTGGGAGCAATTACAGCTTTGAGTCTTTCTGGGTAAGTCTCTAAGAGCTTTCCACACCTGGAATGTGTAACATTTGCCCATTATTCTTTTCAAAATGATTCAAGCTCTGTGAAATTGGTTGTTGATCATTGCTAGACAACCATTTTCAGGTCTTGCCATAGATTTTCAAGTAGATTTAAGTCAAAACTGCAACTCGGCCACTCAGGAACATTCACTGTCTTCTTGGTAAGAAACTGCAGTGTAGATTTGGCCTTGGGTTATTGTCCTGCTGAACTGTGAATTCATCTCTCAGTGTCTGGTGGAAGGCAGACTGAACCAGGTTTTCCTCGAGGGTTTTGTCTGTGCCTAGCGACATTCTGTTTATTTTTTATCCTGAAAAACTCCCCAGTCCTAAACGATTACAAGCATACCCATAACATGATGCAGCCACCACTATGCTTGAAAATATGGAGATTGGTACTCAGTAATGTGTTGTATTGGATTTGCCCCAAACATAACACTTTGTATTCAGGACAAAAAGTGAATTGCGTTGACACATTTTTTTTTGCAGTATTACTTTAATTCCCTTGTTGCAAACAGGATGTATGTTTTGGAATACTTGTATTCTGTACAGGCTTCCTTCTTTTCACTTTGTCAATTAGGTTAGTATTGTGGAGTAACTACAATGTTGTTGATCCATCCTCAGTTTTCTTTTATCACAACCATTAAACCACCATTGGCCTCATTGTGAAATCCCTGAGTGGTGTCCTTCCTCTCTGACAACTGAGCTTGGAAGGACTTGGGCTGTTGCAGTGACCATATTACCGCCACACAGGCAGTCATGAGTCAAGACCACAGTAAAATTCCATGTGACTGTTGAGTCACATTGATCTCCTTTTATGCACTCTGAACATGCTTTGGTAGTACCCAATTTTGCCATCTACCATCAGGTCCTAATGGCCTGGTACTCAGGGCTCCATTGTCCCTCGAACCACTCTGACACCCATGAAAGTGCTTCGAAAAGCACATCAAACACTTTCCATCAAAACAGTAGGCCTATCGTACTTTTAAAACTCACCTCACTGTGATGATCAATTTGAACTAAGAAGTTCAACAGCAGGTTGAAACAGTGTAAAACATGATTGTTGTGGATGTTGTTTGAAAGCCTAACACAACTAAATGGACAGCCTCTCTAAGGTGATGATTAATTCAAAACACACATAGGTGATGAGCCCAAGCCCGAAAAATAAAAAAAATAAAAAAATGATGATTGTGCCGTTATACAACACACAGCCTAGTGCACATTACGCAAGGCAGAAAAACATTAAAAAAACACTGATTTAAGATGTCTTGGTACATAATTGGTCTAGCTTATGCTCCAAAATTAAATTAATTTGAATAATCGCCTTTGAGTGTGGACCGTATTATTATACATACTGGATGGACTGGTTACTTTATGCTACTCTTCAAAATGTCTATCCATTAGTCTTGGAGAGAACATGTAGCCAGCCCTAGGTGATGCTCTTGGTTCATTGTTGGTGCAGGGCGGTTTACACTTAGCCTGATTTTGAATAGCCTACTAATAGGGATTTAAAAAAAATATATTTTCATAATTAATTGAGAGTCACATTACCTTCAGCTATACAGAATATCTCACCATCATGTATTTCCATCTCCTCCACTCTCTCCTTTATTCCTTTCCTGAGCGAGCAGACGGGCTGTCAACAGTTTAGTAAAATATGTTTAGTTTGCGAAAACATGTTACTATTGATGTTCCGGAACAGATTTAACTTGGTTTCCCAAATTAAGCGCTGGGTAGCTGCAGGAACAAGGTTTGAAAGCCAATGGTGTATAGCGTTTGGGCAGAATATCACCTGTCGGTCTATGAGAGCATGCTCCCCAGTGGTTGATCAGTGGGTCGAATCTGTGTTTGAAATTCAACTGCTCTACTAAGGGACCTAACAGATAATTGTATGTGTGGGGTACAGAGATGAGGTCGTCTTTCACAAATCATGATCAACACGATTATTGCACACGGAGTGAGTCCATGCAACTTACGTGAGTTGTTAAGCAACGTTTTACTGCAGAATTGATTTAGGCTTTGCCTTAACAAAGTGGTTGAATACCTATTGATTGAAGACATTTCAGATTTACATGTTTTAAATTAGTTTGTACACATTTCTAAAAACATAATTCCACTGACATTACAAAAACATTTCAATTTAATCCATTTTAAGTAATGGGGTTTGAATACTTTCTGAAGGCACTGTACACAGTACACACTATTCTCTTACAATAGTTACTGGCTGAATCGTTTCCAAATCAGCCTATTTGTTTAAACAGTGTAATTGAGTTTGATCAAAGATTGCTCCCAGCAGGCAGGGGACACACACACACAAGGTCATCCATTGGAAGGTCTTTATTCTAGAAATCAAAGGCCATATTTTCAATTTGATTAGCTGTAGTGATATAAAATACTTAAGTAAAAATACTTTGAAGTACTGCTTAAGTAGTTTTGGGGGGTATCTGTACTTCACTATTTATATTTTTGACAACTTTTTATTTTACTTCACTACATTCCTAAATAAAATGAGATACTTTTTACTCTATACATTTTCCCAGGAAATGGTCCAATTTGCACACGTATCAAGAGAACATCCCTGGTCATCCCTACTGTCTCTGATCTGGCGGACTCACTAAACACAAATGCTTTGTTTGTAAATGATGTCTGATTGTTGGAGTGTGACCCTTGACTTACATTTGAGCAACTACATTTACTTTTGATACTTAAGTATATTTAAAACCAAATACGTGTAGACTTTTACTCAAGTAGTATTTTACTGGGTGACTTTCACTTTTACTTGAGTCATTTTCTATCAAGATATCTTGATAGAAAATGTTACTTGAGTACTTTTTCCACTTCTGATTAGCTGCATCACTAACCTCTTAATATAGATTGAAGGTTCAGATTGTTTTTAATAGGAGCACGCTGGATATAGTGTTGTTTAATGCATTCATGTGTGAACGTCTGTGCTTTGTGAAAATGGGATTTATAACAAAGTTCTTTTTTTTTTACTCTTCGATGTTAGTTACCGCATCATCGTCGGCCAGCAGCTTGGTGAGCTCGGGCACGGCGCGAGTAGCCAGCTCGGCGTCATCCTGGTAGTTAATGAGGTGGACGATGGCGGTCTTGAGGAGCTGCGAGGGCTCAGCTAGCCGCTGGACGTTGGTCTGCTGACCCGGGTCAGTCTGAGTGGACAGCACCGCCTCGCCCTCCACCAGGGTCTCTGGGAACATGGCCGCTCTCACCCGCTGGGCCCGTGTCAGGGTGTACTGGGCCTCCACCTCTGGAGGTAGAGAGGGATGAGAGAAGGATGAGAGAGGGATGAGAGAGGGAGGAAAGAGGGAGAAGGGGTAGATCAACGGATACGTGGATAGATTTATCCATAGATAGTGTTTCAAACTAGTGATATTTTGAAAGAGGTTCTAGCCAATAGTCAGTGAGTCCCTAGTTTTTCAGAAGAGCCATGCCTATTTTAAGACATGAAGCCAGTCCAAACTGGCCCGTGTATGTATGTGATGGCCTATGAGCGAGTGAGTGAATCACAGCATGATTATGGCATTGAATGAGTAAGTGTTGACCTATTTGTACAGAAAGAGAAGGAGATGTAGAGAGACTGAAAGAGAAGTAGAGCGAGAGGGAACAATGGAATGAGAGAGAAAGGGGGGGATGGGAAGAGAGAGGGGGAAGTGGGAAAATGAGAGAAAGGGAGAGAGAGAGAGATAGAGAGAACTTATACCTGTAGGGTTTTCCACCAACGTGGTGGTGACGGCATACTTCTTGGCGCTGTACTCTGTGCCCTCGTCATCTCGCACGGTGGTGGCGCCTGATTGGATGCCGGAGTCGTGGGCGTAGTATGTCTGCTGCCACTCAGCCACCTTCACCGAGCCCTCTGCCTCATTCACTGGGAGGAGAGGGAGAGAGAGAAGTGAGAGCGAAAGAAAGAGAGAGAAGCGAGCGAAGAGAGGTAGAGAGAGAGAGAGGTAGGTAGGTAGGTAGAGAGAGGGAGATCGAGAGAGCAGAGAGAGAGGGGACAGGTTGGAAGAGTGACATAGCGTCTAATTATCACTTTTCCCAATCCTAGACCCTGGATTAACCTTGTGACAGGGTGGATACGTAAAAATAGTGTGATTGATTGACTGAGAGCCAGTGGTCCGTTGTTTCCCTCAAGACACTATATTTATGCTCAGCCACTCCGCGGACGCTTGCCAGTGTGTTTCTAGGGTACAGCAGCACCGTGCTCCAAACTTTGGCTCATCAAGGATGGTTCTTTGCAGATTAAACGAAGCCAGCGAGTCTTCAACAAAATACTTACTTTGCATGGACATCATCACTGTCCAGTCTCAAAACTGGCCTTTGGAGAGAACTTTCTGGAAGAGAGGAGAAAATAGAAAGAGAGAACATTAGGCCATGAATCATGGTCCTGTACGGCTCAGTTGGTCGAGCATGGCCCTTGCAGCGCGGCGTTGTGGGTTGGTATTTTGGTATTCATTAGGATCTCCATTAGCCGCTGCAAAAGCATCAGCTACTCTTCCTGGGGGACCGGTACGAATAAATACGAAAATGTATGAAGTCACTACTGTAAGCCGCTCTGGATAAGAACGACTGCTAAATGACATGCATGGAAAAACGACCATCAGAGAGCTAATAAATCTGAAAGGAAAAAAACCAAAAACAAATGCATCCAGAGCAACTATACATTACAATGCCCTTATTCCTGCGGGATAACTCAAGGAAGAACAATGGAGCATCTACCGTATTAACTCATTGTATACCTAACTAGAATATGATCCGCTTGGTAACAACCGAAAAGTTCTAAAAACACCTTTGGCTGTTCATTTGTTTGCCCAATGCTTACATGAAAGTGAGACACAACTAAACTATGACACTCCAAATTATTTAAAATGTCACAGTAATGTCGATATAATATTAAGTGTCCCCATCAAATCGAACTAGGTTTGTGCAGCACGACAATAAGGACTGAGAGTGGCGTAAATGGGGCAGACTCCCTATCCCGTCCCTACGGTACAGCCCGACCCAACTACTGCAGGGGGGGGGGGGTGACATTTAAGAAGTGGTCTCTCCCTGAAAAGGTTCCTACTTTCCGTTTGCCAAACAATGCTTAATTCATGACTATAATTAGGCCAATGGGGAAGATGAGTGACAGAGGGAGGAGGGTGGCGGTGGTATTGCAGAGAAATAATCCAAATGCATTATGGGAAAGAGCATTGTCCCCTGCTGTTTGTGACAAATACACCCCAGGAGACAACAGAGATTTTCTGCGTGTTTGTTGCTGACGTAAATAGCTGCAAAGTACTTGCTGGAAGGAGCTAAATCAATTATTGACCCTAATTTTGGGAGGGAAATCTTTTTGTTGTTGCTCTCCTCTGGGCTCATCCATGTCTGAATTGGCCATTCTGCCAAATAGCTCAGATCTATTTGCTAACCACTTACTGTACAGCACATAAAACAAAGTGATAAATACATGATGAGTGATCTAGGCTACTTGGAATGTGTGGTTGTGTGGAGCGCAATATGAGTGTGTGTGTGTGTGTGTGTGTGTGTGTGTGTGTGTGTGTGTGTGTGTGTGTGTGTGTGTGTGTGTGTGTGTGTGTGTGTGTGTGTGTGTGTGTGTGTGTGTGTGTGTGTGTGTGTCCACTGTCCATGTATCTGATGCTGATCTTGTTCAAAGCGAGATATCTAAAACCCAATATGCTAGCCTGTATATAAACCACATTTTCTCCATACCAAATGAGAACTAGCTAAGAAATGATGACAAATACGACTCTTTAACTGAGCTTAAACTGACTGGAAGGCAGACGGAGAACAAAACAAATGAGCAAAGCGTAACTGCTTTTCTCCAGGCATGGAAAACGGCTCATACATTTCATCATCACCCCCTTCACAACGTAATGAAGTGTTCCGCGTGACTGACAGGTAGATGAAAGACCTCCAGTTTCCACACCAACCACACAATCTCCCATTAGAGCCAATGCTACTGAGTGAGGGCCTCGATCCGCACCCCCACTTAAGAGACAATGAAGCCTGTCTGTCTGACACAAAATAGCAGGGTGACATGAAAACAGAAGCATAACTCATAAAAAAAGCAGATTTGGACTTCTGGACTGTCATAACGGGCTTTCAGAGAGCCATTCTCTCAAGTTTACCGTTCAATGTTTAGCTCAGCAGCACCTTGAGAGGAAAAACCTGAATGTGAGGACTCGATATGAAACATTTAGAAACCTCCACTGTCTAAGACAAACTGACAATTCTCTTTAGCACAAGGGTGTTTCTGGCAGAAGCCGTTTTTCCTGTCATTCTTAAATTTGTTTCTGTAATCTCCACAGACACGCCTTTTTCTCGCAACCTCTTTTTCCCCATCTCTCATTCTATCCATCCCTCCTGTTCTCTCTCCATGGACACCTAATCTCTTTTCTCATTTTTAGCCACACCATTAAACTCTCTATGTTGTATTTTCTCAATCGTTCCTTCAACCCTCTATACAAAAAAATGGCTTTTCCACCAAATGCTTTTTCTCTTTTTCCTCTTTCCAAACCACTGTTCTTCTCTAAAGTCTCTCTCTGTCTCCCCCCCTCTCGCTCCGTTTATTCTAGAAAAGATAAAAACCAACTCCACCACTCTCTCACTGTCGCTTGGGGACACACAAGGCTTCTGGGAAATTGCTTTTTTAATTGTTGTTGTTATGATGCCACACAGCCTGTTTCCTCAAGTCATTAATCAAACTGGCCATGGAGGGTCTCATATCGACACACACACACACACACACACACACACACACACACACACACACACACACACACACACACACACACACACACACACACACACACACACACACACACACACACACACACACACACACACACACACACACAGACACACACACACACAGCTAACGGTGGCCAGGGATGGTATTTAGTTAGTTAAAAAGCACTTAAAAACGTGGTGGAATTCAAAATGTATTTTTACAGAACTGCCTTGACATAATGAAATAATACACAGTTAGCATATTACTCTTAGATATTACTCTTCTTCATTAACGAATACGGTCTGTTTGTTCATTCAGTTTATCTGAAGGCTTCGGTTGGTTCAAAGTGAAAAACCTTGTCTGTTGCCCCTGCTCTGTGATTTAGAAAGAGAAGGAGATTTTTGTATTTCCTTTTACATTAGAATACAACTGTGATACTACTTAAAGTAGGCTATACACACCACGTACTGCTGGGTTTAATCGCGGTCAGTTGTTTTGAAGAGTATTAAGTGTGTGTGTGTGTGTGTATAGACATGTATCCCCATAGGTCAAGGCCAGAAATAACCTGGGCAGGAAAGAGCAGAAGAGGGGAAATTCCTGTTTTCTGTCCATTGTCCCAGTGAAGGTCATGGTTTATATTCACGTAGTCTCTTTTTCTCCTTCCTTTTCTTTCCATCCCATTCTGTCTTTCACCTTTACAAGTCCCCCGCTTGCTGTATCAATAACTATTGGCTTCGCTCCCTGTATGGTTCTACTTCTCTCTTGTATTCATCTCTTGTATACACTTCTCTCTTTTCACTCACACACACAGTACATCAAGGCTGCTGTTGCCAGGGATCTGAGGCGCAGGGAGGATGTTTTTGGACGACGCACAGCTGAACAACACTACACCAGCAGATCTACCCTCTTCTATTCGACCTTAAGGGCCTGTGCAAGTTTGGCAGTGTGCGTTTATAGGTTGCAGGTCAACAGAGTGTGTGTGATGTGTTTGCATGTGTGTAAGACATATTGATGTTGATGACACACAAATGTATTGACGGTTGACTCACGGGTCCTGGGTACTTATACTTCACTGTGGATGTGTGTGTGCGACTGACAGTGTGTGTGTGTGTGTGTGTGTGTGTGTGTGTGTGTGTGTGTGTAGACAAGGTCAACGGTCATCCCGTCTCTCCATGGCTGACTCATCTCCAGGATCTGATAATGAGATGACAGTCTCTCTCGCTCTCTCTCATTCTTTCGCGCTCTCGTTCTCTCTCTCTCTAACCGCTATACACACCGGGTCGTGCAGATGAAAGCAGCGGCCGTTTATTTGGCATCACAGTCGGCTGCAGATACGCCGTGTTTGCCAAACTCCTGGAGCGGATCTGATGACACTGTCACTCCCCCCCGGTCAGCCTCCAATTACAAACCCAGCCAGTGTTCCCAACTTTCCTTCCCCACATGCTGTGCTACTGATCTCAGAGCGGTGAAAAGCTTCTGCTGTTGCTGTTGTTAATTCTATTTCTATTGTTGTTGATCCCCAGGGCCGACCCTACCATTTTGTGGGCCCTAAGTGAAAATGTGTTGCCCCCCCACCCACTTAGCAGGAAAACAATTTAGTGGCCCCACTCTTGAAGGTGCAGAGAATTAAAAAAGGTGAGTTCATTTCCTGCAATTCTACACATTGTGCTATGACTTATGTTATGACATCTGAGAGAGAGAGACTAACTAAATCAATGGGGGCCCCCTGGAGGTCAGGCCCCTGGGCATGTGCCCTACATGCCCAGTCGATAATTTGACCATGATTAGTACACATTTTTGATAGCTGGCTAGACTAACTTAACAATCTAAAAAATCTTCGCTGACATGGGCTAATTGAGTGACTGACATTACAAGAGAAAAACTGCTGATGCAAAACCAAATTTATAAACTGCACCTTGTGTATTCTACTATTCAAACTCTCAAAAGTAAGTTGAGACCACGACTGAGTCCCCCCCCTCACCAACAAAAAAATGTGTGGCACCCTAAGCGGTAGCTTATGCCTAGGGCTGGCCCTGTTGTTCCCTCCCCAATGCTCTCCCACTGTTCCTAGACCTGTGAAAAGTTGCTGCTGCTGTTATTCTAAACTCACTGACACTCTCCCACTGTTCTCAGACCTTTGAAAAGGTGCTAGTGCTGTTGTAGTCCCCTCCCTGTTGCTCTGTTCCTAGACCTGTGAGGAGCTGACTGCATGTTAAGAAGTGGTCCCATGTTTGGTGACTGACAGTGCTGCTGTGATGTAGAGGTAGTAAGTTAGAGTAACATGCTGTACCTTGATGTCAGGCTGACCTAAGTATTCCAGTGGAGACACAACCACCACACTGAGCTCCAGAGAAACCACCACACTGAGCTCCAGAGAAACCATCACACTGAGCTCCAGAGAAACCATCACACTGATCTGTAAATTAGTTTGGAGCGTGGATGCTGTGTAGAGTTCTACTTTTGTCCTCTGTACCTAAATCATTCAGGTGTTTACAACACCCTTCTGTCACCATCACACTGACAGCAGCTCAAATGTCACTTAAAGGGATAGTTCAGGTCAGATCTATATTTGGGTCGAATTACCCTTACCTAAGTTGTCTGAAGGCCATGGGGACAGAATCCACAAGAATCCATGATTTACTTCTGCACGGCGACGAGTTAGCGTATAAGCATCGTCAAAATTAATGAATGTAAACAGTCAAAACAATGTTAGCAATGCTGCACTACAAGCCCTAACTTCCTCAAAAACACTTCAAACTATTTGGCTCTGGTAATCAATCTGCAAGTGCCCAGTGGAATATAATGCAACTTTATTGTCCATTTTACAGCAAAAAGATGTGGCTGTGAGACTACATGATGAAAAAGTTCCAGTTTAGAGTGACAAAATTCCAGCGATTATTTCAGCATTACGCGTGGTAAAAAAATATACTGAACATGTAAAATTAACATGTAAAATGTTGGTCCCATGTTCATCAGCTGTCCGGGTGGCTGGTCTCAAAGGATCTTGCAGGTGAATGATCCGGATGTGGAGGTCCTGGGCTGGCGTGGTTATACGTGGTGTGTGGTTGTGAGGCCGGTCGGGCCTACTGTCAAATTCTCTAAAATGCAGTTGGAGGCGGCTTATGGTAGAGAAATTAACATTCAATTCTCTTGCAACAGCTCTGGTGGACATTCCTGCAGTCAGCATGCCAATTGCACGCTCCCTTAAAAATGTTGACATCTGTGGCATTGGTTTTTTTGAGTGGCCAGCACAAGGTAATGATCATGCTGCTTAATCTGTCCAAACTCAGAATCAAATATTCTTCTCAAAAATAACATGTGGTAGAACGTTTATTTTGATTGGCAATTTTCTGTGTTTATCAAAGAGCCATCAGGTAGCCTGATTTCAGTACCCATGTAAACAGGATTATTAGGAAAATCGTTCTTCTTGCAGAGCATGTCAACATTTTAATTGAACTATTATATTCATCTATTCACAATAATACCAGTATTGTGTGCATGTAACCGTACTCAGAGAAGATATTGTGTATAAGGGATAAACGTATACAAGAAATCAAAATCAAATCAAATTTATTTATATCACCCTTCGTACATCAGCTGATATCTCAAAGTGCTGTACAGAAACCCAGCCTTTGATATGTAAAGCCTTTACAAGCAATATCTTCTCCCTCACATTCTTTCCCCAAATTATACAGAGGCAACTGTATGTTTTCCTTTTCTGACTATACAGAATATTTACCCACCTCTTTCTTTGTTCCAACCACCATTTCTCAGTTCCCCCTCTCTCCCCATCCAACCTAATTTCTCAGTTCCCTCTCTCTCCCCATCCAACCCCATTTCTCAGTTCCCTCTCTCTCCCCATCCAACCTCATTTCTCAGTTCCTTCTCTCTCCCCATCCAACCTCATTTCTCAGTTCCTTCTCTCTCCCCATCCAACCTCATTTCTCAGTTCCCCCTCTCTCCCCATCCAACCTCATTTCTCAGTTCCCCCTCTCTCCCCATCTAACCCCATTACTCAGTTCCCCCTCTCTCCCCATCCAACCTCATTTCTCAGTTCCCCCTCTCTCCCCATCCAACCTCATTTCTCAGTTCCCCCTCTCTCCCCAACCAACCCCATTTCTCAGTTCCCTCTCTCTCCCCATCTACCCCCATTACTCGGTTCCCCCTCTCTCCCTATCCAACCCCATTACTCAGTTCCCCCTCTCTCCCCATCCAACCTCAACCCCAACCAACCCCATTTCTCAGTTCCCTCTCTCTCCCCATCTACCCCCATTACTCGGTTCCCCCTCTCCCCATCCAACCCCATTACTCAGTTCCCCCTCTCTCCCCATCCAACCCCATTTCTCTCTGAGAATAGTATCTGCTGAGTCAAACTGCAAAACCTCTGCAGTATTTACTGTATCTCACTCTCTCACAACTCTTTAATGCCGTCTGCTCCCCTCCTCTCCCCCGCGTACCTCTATAGACTCTATAACCAAGCAGCAGTCCCTTATCTTCCTATAAGGTATTTGCTGAGTCAGAGGGTATAGTATGTACGGGAGCTCAGGGATCTGAAGAGTCTTTAGTAAATCTGAGGTTACATACTGTGCTCAGCAGGAAGTGCCCTTTAGGTCCTATGGGAAATGAGAGTTCACTGAGCCATGACAGGCACAGTATGTAGGCCTAGACAGGTAGGGTAGCGGGAAACTATACATATGTGGGTCAAACTTCTGTTGAGTGGGGTGTCTCACTCTAAACATTCAGGCTTCTGCTTATTACAAATCCTAAATGACTTGGAATGATCATTTAGAGATATTCCTAAAAATCTACCATACCTATTCAAGTGCACACAACATGTCTGGCTGAATCACACCATCCTCTGCAAGTGGCTACACTCCAGCAGTTAAACTCCACAGGGTAGCTGATCTAATATGAATACTCATCAATCAATGCAGACTGATCACTGTAGGATGGCGGGTGATCATAAACGGAAATGATGTCACTAAAATGTACCTATGGAGATCGACGAGGCTGATTAAACATGGTGCACTCAGAATAGGATAGGAGGATATTGGGAATTAGTAGATGTCAACGTCGCACCATCACTCATGGTTCCCCATGTGAACGAGAGCAACATGGACTAGCATTCAAACTCAGAGGTAACAGCAGGGTTTCTGCTAATTTGTGCCGGAACACAGCCCTACGCGTTGTCTTTTTAAAGCGCAGCCAAGGGCCAGATGTCATAAGAAAGTCTCCAAATGAGTCGCAGAGGGTGACAAATGATTTGAGCATGACAAAAAACTATCCTCGCTAGTGGTGAACTTTCTATTGATTTCAATGGAATGATGTGACAGACCAGATAGAGAGGAATCGTGGTATTATATTAGACCAACTAACCAAGACGCTATTGCCAGTTGCTTTTTGCTCTCACTTTAAAAAAAAAAGTTAGTTCAAAAGAACTGCCCTTCACACAATGATGAGTTTGGTTGTTCAAAGGAGCTTTCGGGAATAAATTTCTGTAATAATGAGTTGGCATAAGAACAAACTACAAAGCTAGAGGATAAATGAAGCGGACCAAAAGGACAGCAAATGATTTCTTCCCAGTAATTACCAGAGACTTTGTTCCGGTAAGAGTAGTAGCGTTGCCTCACACGGCTGGGCTAATTATCTCATCTCTGCCACGTAAGTGGGCACAGCTCACAAGGAACCCGAGCACAAGGGAGAGGAGGATACAGGTCGAATCGGAGATCTGAAAACTGCTTTTTCGGGATCACAAAAGGGACGTGCCTAACCTCACATGCCCCCAATGAGGAACAACTTATTTTCTCTCCCTCTCTCCTAATCTTAAATTGCACTGGCAAGCGCTGTGCCGATGGCAGAGATTCTACTAAAAAGACACCATCGGGCCAAACGTTTCAAGGCCAGGTAACAAATGGATCCTGTCACAACGGTGTCATGAATTCATTAGTTGGCCATTCTTCCGACTGCACCCAGTTCCAGTTCCCAGCCAGACTCAGCCACTAGACTGAGGTGACATCAAGAGAAGACCTCTCTACTTTTCAATGAAGTCTGAAAAACAATTTCCCAACTTTTTGTCAAGAATCGTAATATTCCCCTAATGGGCTACTTAAAGTAGGCAAAACAAACAACAACAACTGCAGCTTTCTGTTCTAAAGACGTCAAAACGTCCTGAAGCTGGTGGCTCAATTCAAAGACACCAGACAGGCAGACAGTGTGGCTTTAAGCAGTTGCATCGCTTCCCGCAACTTCAAACAGCCACCAACGATTTGAGGAAAACAGAGCTACAGGGTGATGATCGAAAGTGAAAAATCCTATTATCACCCCCTTCTGAAAACCACCATTTCATGACGGCTGGCGTCAATTCAACAGCGGTTTTAGAATCTAAATTTAGACGATAAAAATCCTTGGGAATCGGGATGCGTTTCTTTTGTGTGTGATGGTTGCGCCTTTGATGTCCCCTGGAAGCTTGTTCGCTAATGAGGTGTGGGGAGGGGATGCTGAAAGAAAAGACCTCCTCTTATCTCCTGCGTGTATCCCAGCACAGCAGTTTCAGTTCAACAGGACAACCAAGTCTGCCACACACACACACACACACACACACACACACACACACACACACACACACACACACACACGTCTCTGTGGGGAATTGAAAGCCTTTTCATCTTCAGTCTTCAGTAATCTGCTGCTATTAGCAGTGCTGAGCGGAGGGAGGGAGTCGCATAGCGGCCCTGGGATGACGGATATGTGCCAGCATGGCGGTGACTGGTGATCTTGAGAGGCGGCGAATAGAACAATCCCTCTCATCTTGACAAGTTCTGCACATGGGAAACGGAGAGGGAATTAATCCCTAGGAAACTCGCTAAATTAACGAATGCAAAACGTATTTGAGCCTAACGAGACACCCGTCATCATTGTCTTATCAATGCCTCCCTCGCTCGTTATGAGTCTGCAAGCTAAGCTATTCATAGTTTAGAGAAATAGTCTACATGGGGGTGCTGAGAATCAGAGTACGGAAGAGCGGATACTGAACGATATAGCCTGTGTTTGGTTTGGTTAACTGCCGTTGGACATGCAGTTCTGGAAAGGAAATGAGGTACACTCAACAGTACCAAATGAAAAAGGGATAAACCTGCGCAACAGTGTGAAACATAAAATGCAAATGAAAGGCCATGAAAACACTTTCTGGAATATATTCAGCCAAGCATGCTTTTGAAAACACAAGCCTCAGACTGTGCCGTCTGTTCAGCCAAGGCCAAAGCTATGGTCCACTGAAACAAGTTTATTGCGAAAAACGGAACCTCGAAAGTCAGATACAGGAATAAAATAAAACACACTCGTCAATAATTTCATCCGAGTAGAATTCTGAGTGGGAGAATGTTGTTGGAGAGGAAATGGATTATTCTGAATGTTTCATGTTCAGTGGCGATTTTAGCATGTAAATCTTGGTGGTACAACCCCCCCCCCCCAAAAAAAAAAATTGTTCTCAAACTGATATGTGACACATATATTTTTTATGATATATATTTTTTCATTTCATTTGAGTACCCGAGTAAATGACAAGATTACTCGAACAGTCCAAAATGCCCATTGCTACATCAGACATTACGAATGCAAATACATTAATTTCAGAGTTAAAAAAATTCTAATAACCTTCATAGTGAGCAGTCAAAATGTTTTTGTTTGTTGTAGGTGGTCTTTATTACAGGCCGAATGGCATCCTATTGAATCCATAAGACCCAGAAAGTGCTGCCTGCAGGTAAATCAATGGGAACGCAAGGCAGGGATCGATAGTGCTTCTGCTTTCTCTCTGGTGGATGGAGGCTGTCAGCACACAGAACATCAGGACATCTGACGGCAGGAATGGGAATCCCGGGGAAGGATGAGAGAACGATGAAACGTAAACACGGGAGAGATCGAACCCCCTGCTAATATCCATGATGGATTCTGTGAGTGTCACGCTGGGGCGCTGTGGTGTCTGTTTGTGTGCGCAAGAGTAAGTGTGTGTGTTAGTGCGAATGTGTGTGTGTGTGTGTGTGTGTGTGTGAGTGATTGTGTATGTGTACAGTACACTGTGGTATGTCAACGTGCATGTAATTGACGCCCTGAGGGGGAGCAACACTTCCTGCATTTAAAGTAAACAAGGGAGGTTGAAGGTCGCGGAGTCTCGCTGTCATTTCTACTGGATCAGATCAGGCAGGGGATGACATTTACAGCACCATCCATATCCAATCCAATGTCTGGCTGTCTGTTCATTCGGGAAAAACACTTTAAATGGTTGAGGCACGATCGTGGTTTTTGACCAAGACGTGATTCATTTGATCTACTTGCTTCTGACAAACCTGGATTTCTTTTTGTCCCGACTGCATAGTGACCATGCGGAGGTATCAGAGCCTCGTGAAATATGAAATTGCTGCATAAACACGGAGAGAGAGAGTGAGGAGAGTCACGTATTATTGAATTGCACAGAGGAGTCTATATCAGGAACATGTCTACAGCTGGTCACGAATCAACACGGTAAATAAAGGTGTCAGTCTACATAGTGGAAATGAAATTTACACATGGCCACACATTCATTCTCACGTGTGCTCCCACATACGGACACTGATAGAAGCGCACCCAATCACAGGCTAACTAAAGCCAAATGATTTAGCCTACATATCCAGTCAAAGATTCAAGAAGATGGGAAATATTCTACTAAAATCCTGCTCCTGTGTGTGCACTGCAGCAGCGTGCTGAAATGAAAACAGTGAGAGTGAGGAAGACCATGACGAAGCCCAATCAGACTATTAAGTGTAACACCAGTCTAGGTCCTCTGAAGCAGTTATTGTGTCTAAGTCTGTAAATGTTGACAAAGGGCTCTCTTATCCGATTCTTTTTGGTTGTTGTTGTCGACATTGGAATGGATCCTCTGGACCTGGTTTCTGGATGTGATTTGCCAGTTCAATAGCTCATATCAAGTGCTCTTGGGAAGGTTGAGGGATGAAGGTTTCTCTATTGAGACTGAACGAGAGCCAATAGAAATAAACCCTTACAGTGATTAAGCTCTCCCTTTCAAAAGCGTCTCATTCAGCGGACCGTAAGCTGCACTATATGATTTGACAGGGAGCCTTAAACTCTCAAATAAAATAAAAAAACATTAAAAATAAAAAAAACATCCAGTTTAACTGCAAACACAACACATCTGCAGTCTGACTACAACCCTCATCCTACCATTCCACCACAGGTCTCTTCCCTTCTACCAAATGGGCAGTCATCTCAAAGACATACCAAACCATAACATACAGTACATATTGATCACATGCACTCCATCTTGGACTGTAGCTTATTCTGTAACAGTCTCCTGAACAAAACAAATATGTCATCTAATTTATACCATATTATTCACATTGTCCTCTCATGCCTTCCTTCCCCAATGGGCTGACATTGCAGCTGTGGTATGGTGTGTTGTTGTGTTAAAAGTAGAGAGGAAGGAATTTCCCTCTGTTCTTAACCTCCCCCTCCCACCCATCCCCTCTGCTCTGTCCCCTCTGTAGGATTTTAACTAAGCACAGAGTGAGTGGAAGAAGATGCTAACCTAACCACCATCATCATAAGTTTCAGTCTCTCTCTCTCTCTTTTTCTTTCTTTCTCTTTCTCTCTCTCACTCTCCCTCTCTCTCTCGCTCTGTCGGAGCTATGAGCATTATAGGATATCTCACACCGATATGGACACAGTGAGTCATTAGCCACTAGCAGCAAGTTTGCTGACATTGTATAATTGCAAGCAATGAGTGGGCCTTGTCTGCAGCTCCCACGCTAGTCTACAGTCTGTGTGTGTGTGTGTGTGTGTGTGTGTGTGTGTGTGTGTGTGTGTGTGTGTGTGTGTGTGTGTGTGTGTGTGTGTGTGTGTGTGTGTGTGTGTGCACGTGCGTGCGTGTCTGCATCTATGTGTGTAATCAGTCAATGCACTTGAGGATATGTCCATGTGCGTTTACAAGCCAGTTAATGAGAACGAGGGAGAAGCATGGTTTAAAGGCCCAGAAGGTTGGGCCCAAAGCTGACGGAGGGGAACGATCAAAGCATCAGGTCTTCAGAGAGAGGAACGCGGAGGGCTTGAGCTATCTTCACTCATCAGATCCCTTATCCGTTTTGGCATGCCTTCCTGTGCTACGAGTAAATGGGAAGAGATCCCCGAGCCAACGGAGGATGACTTTAAACAGTATGAGTGGGAGGGTTGTGTGTGGCTAGCTCACTGTAGGTTGATTAAAGCTGAGGAAATGAAAATGAAAAGTAGGGAGGGATGGACACAGACTAGAATTCAGGCCATTGTGGTACAGTGGAGCCAATGCGAGATAGATAGTGTGGATGGCACCACTAGGGCCGACCCTCACAGGTCAAGGTCAGTAGAGCAAAAGCCTGGACATGGCAGAAAGTGTCTATAGGGGTTCAAAGGTCACTGGTAGGAGAAACAGCAGACTCAGCAGTACGAGAAGGGAAAAAAAGGCAAATGGATGAGGTTCGGGGTGAGAAAGCCAGGCTTTACAGTAAATCAAATAATCAAAATGCTCTATTGCATTTCCTCACTACAGTGCAGTGCCTAGAGGACTGTGGGGGGACAGGGTGGGGGACAGGTTATGCCCTGGCCATTCCAGGGTGGGATCAGGTTACGCCCTGGCCATGGCAGGTTGGGGGACAGGTTGGGCCCTGGCCATAACCACTTATAGCAGCTCTATTTACTAGTTATATCAGTAAATTGGTGCCAATTTGCCCGACATGTTTTATACCAGGTTTTCCTCACATCCTTCTCTCCACACAGGTTTTGAATACCTTTTATGGATAACTAGGATGCGAGAGTCCAGTACGCAACCAGAAATATGGCTTACAAATATAATTTTGTTGGCAAAATTGCACGGACCCCTGCTAGCATGCTCCAAATAACATGCCAAAATCAACTCCGTCATTTTAAAGTAGAAAGGGGAAAAGAACATTGTGAACATTGTGAGGAATGCGGTGTGGTGTGAGTTTCACAACGACCCTCCAAACAGCACTTTCAAGTTCCATCTCAAGCTTTGTTTTGCTACTTCCCCCTGGTACCAACTACAGCTAGTAGCCCCTTCTTTGATTGTGCGATATGGGGAGACGAGCGTTTTACCCAGCAGATAACATCCTTTTTGTGGCAGAACCTTTTATCCACGCTCCACACTCGGATAAGACATCTAATCCAGTCCTCCTTCATACAAGCAAAAAAAGCTTCAGGGACCGAGATGAGGCGGCCAAATGTTTGTTTTCTCCCACTCCAGGTTTCCCTTGATGTGTTGTTTTTAGTTCCCCCATTCCCTGCATTTTACCCTCAGCCCCCTACCACAGCCCTGAGGAACAGATAAACGGATAAGACAAACCAATCCCTGCCAGGCTCGGCTAAGAGGGGGACGGACTCTGAAATTAGTACAGGAGGAGAGAGAGAGAGAAATGAAGAGAAGGATTGAGAAGTCCAAAGAAGAGAAGAAAAACAGAGTTCTGGCTCTTGGTGGGCGGGGCGAATTTGTGGCGATTACACACTAGGCGTTAAAATAAATCAGCCCAACCCCTTAACAGCTCGCTTTGGAACGGGATGGAAAGCAGAGCCCAACCACAGAGACCTCAGATAGAGAGAGAGAAAGATGGGGGGGTGAGAGAGAAAGTGAGAGAGAGAGAGAGAGAGAGAGAGAGATGAGATGAGAGGAAGAAGGGGTGCATGAAATGGACCAAGAAGCAGAAAAAGATATACACAGAGAAGATAAAATAGAAAGAATGAACTAGCGGGGAAAAGAAAGAGAGAGGGAGGGAGGGTGAAAGAGAGATGGAATGTGAAAATTGGAGATGAGAATAGAGAGGAAAGAGTGACAGAAAGAGAGTGAGAGTGACTGAGGAAGACAGAAATAGTAGGGAGAGGGAGGCAGAGGGCTAGAGCCTTCATTTACAGGCAACATTAATCCAATTTTCTATATCGGATGGATGTAGAATTTACTTTCCCTCTGTTTGAAGGGAGCAGAGGAAATCCCCAAAAATCCTTATTGAGCGTGTCTGGAAAATAATATAACATGCACAGGAGAAAACACTTGAAGATACAAGCTTGCCTTGCCAGAAGAAAATGGATCTCAAATATCATAGAGAGAGAGAGAGAGAGAGAGAGAGAGAGAGAGAGAGAGAGAGAGAGAGAGAGAGAGAGAGAGAGAGAGAGAGAGAGAGAGAGAGAGAGAGAGAGAGAGAGAGAGACAGGCCTCCAAAACTGTGTGTCTTAGCTGCACAACAGAATTCAGGAAGCAACTTATTACTGCCAAAACTCCCAGTTCTTCCTATAAAAGATGTAGGTTGGTTTTCTAAATGAACGAGCTTGGTTTGCTAACAGGGACTACTTAGCCCCTCATCCACTGGTGTGTGATGCCAGGAGGACATTATGCTGTCGCTGCACTGTGTGAAAACCCAGCCAGCTTCTCAGCTTTGCATACTGAAAGCACTACATGATGTCGTAGCAATGCAGCCAATTCCAACTCTGCCACCGACAGACTGAGCAAAAGACAAGGCAACAGAGAGCGTATGAAAGTGGAAAGCGGTTCAAAGGAGGTGAGGACCGAGGGCAAGCGAGGTGAGATAGAGAGAGGAGAACTGGACAAATAAGAGGGATGAGGAGAACATAATGAGTAGAAAAATAAATAGGAGAAGGAGGGATATGGCTCAATAGAGGAATGAAACAGTAAAAAGAAAGAGTGTTAGGCAGGAAAGGAAAATGGTAGAGAAAAGCAAAGGAGATAAGGAACAGGGAATGAAGAGAGGAGAGGAGGAGATTGTGAAGAGGTGAGAAAGTGAAGGAGGTGGGGGGAGACAGTGATGGTAATTGGAGAAGACAGGGCTTTCAATATTCCGAGCGAGGCGTCAATTGAAAGGAGTCGTCGATTGAAAAGGAGTTGACGGGCTCACTGGAGGGGCCTGGCTTGGTACACATCCTCTCACTGGAGACACACGGGTTATAGACTACTGGGACCTGCCTGAACACACACACCATACGCATGCGCTTATGCAAACACACATGCACACATGTACACACGCATGCACACGCTACTTTTCTTTCACAGCGACAAAGCAGTGATCCAAATGGTGCATATCTAACTGCAATGCTCCCACTGACATTGCATGCTACATTTTAGCACAAAACATTATTGAAAAAAAATATATATATATTCTGAACAAAACATGTTTTCCTCCTTTGGCAACCACCTCATTTCTATTTCAACAAGTCTAAGTCCTCTCATCATCTCTACCTTCCGCTCTCTCTCTCTGTCCTGTCTAGATCTGTCTCTTTCTCCTCCTGTCTTCCTCTCTCCTCTACTCACCTCTCCCTTCTGCCCTCCTTTCTTCTTAGATCATGTGGGAGTTGTCCTTGACCAGAGAGAAACTGGCTCTGTCAGATAGAGATAAAAGTGTGTGTGTGTATATATATGTGTGCGTGTGTGTGAGAGAGAGCGCGAGCCTCAGGGGGTGGCATTGTGGCCTGCAATATGTCACTCTTTCCTTCAAAAATCCCTGATAAGCACACAAAACAGAGCACCGAATTATCTGAGGTCATGTCTCTTAACCACTGTCGCCACTGCTTTGTTCTCATGCGCGCGCGCACACACACACACGCACACGCACACGCACACACACACA
This sequence comes from Oncorhynchus masou masou, assembly GCF_036934945.1. NCBI lineage: Eukaryota > Metazoa > Chordata > Actinopteri > Salmoniformes > Salmonidae > Oncorhynchus > Oncorhynchus masou. The sequence continues at coordinate 17,704,267 of NC_088226.1, read as the reverse complement.
CACACACACACACACACACACACACACACACACACACACACACACACACACACACACACACACACACACACACACACAGAGAATACTGACAAATGCACACAATGTCTTTTTTAAATCAAAATGCCTTCTGGAACATGTGAACTTTCATGTGCCTTAATAACAACTTGTATTCTATCTGTAAATACAAATAAAATTGTTCAATTACAGGCCTAGTAGGTTTAGCCACAGAAAAAGACAGGAACCTTCCCGCTAGCCATGATTGGCTGAGATAATGGATAGGCTGGACATGCCGAAAGATGAGTTCAGATTAGTATGCCATGTAGCATGCTTCTGTCTATAACATGAGCTGCTCAGTATGTGTAGATAATCCTTTCTACCATGTCAAACATGAGGAACTGAAAACTGCTGTCCTGAATTTAACAGGCACTATCGACAAAGATCAGTGGGGAAAAGTTGTGATGGAATACTTTCTGGACATGCCGAAAGATGAGTTCAGATTAGTATGCCATGTAGCATGCTTCTGTCTATAACATGAGCTGCTCAGTATGTGTAGATAATCCTTTCTACCATGTCTTTTTTGAAAGATGTCATGAGGAACTGAAAAACTGCTGTCCTGAATTTAACAGGCACTATCGACAAAGATCAGTGGGGAAAAGTTGTGATGGAATACTTTCTGAAGGACGATCGTGCCATGCTGACTCTCTCTGACTCTGAAAATGAATCAGACGATGAGGAAATCCCTGATTTAGGTAAAACACCTTTTCGTTGAAGCAGTCGTTGTAGAGTCCTCTGGTGACAGTGATGGGGAAGAAGCGGCAATCAACAGCGTGGTTGTCATGGAAGAAGTTGACCGAGTTTTGAAATCAGTGGAACGCCCAGTGGAAGCAGAGAATAACAGCTAAAGAGATTGAGAAAATTCTGCCGTTTGATTGAAAATATGCAGAGGGAGTCGAAAAGAGAACACAGAAGGCTGTTGTATAAAACACCTGTCTTCGGGTTACATCTTCAAACTAAGGGCAACCATGGCATCCATGACAGAGAGGGAGAAGCGTTCATCCAAGTCTAGTTAGGTACAATTTCAGATATTATACATGTTTAGTTTTTTGTCAGAAAGTAATTTACATTGCAAGTTAAAGCATACTGTTAGCTAGCTAACGTTAGCTGGCTGGCTTGCTAGCTAACATTATATGTCAAATGTGTACTGTTGGGGGTACTGGAGGACCAGGGTTGGGAAACACTGGATTAGGATATAAACCAAGGACTAGATCAAATGTATTTTTGCTACTACTTTCACCTCTTTCATTTTTTGGTTGTTTACTACACTACCTTACTCACTCTGTTTAGCACATGGCCTCAAATGTGAATACTTAAAGAGATGGGTGGGGCTAAGGTTTAATGTGTGTAGACCAGTGGCGGTCGGTGCCGTTCAAGATGCAGCATATTGGATGGCTGTCATTCATATTCCATTCACCCAGCTCAATGTAACATTGATAGGTTTAGGCTATTACATGACAGTTGCATTTTCCCTGTACCCATCATGAGGTTGCTACAACATAGCTTATGACACATTCAATACCGCCTTGCACACTCTTGCCTGCATCTAGCCGATCTAGGGAGTAATCATTAGTCCAACAGTTGAAAATGTGAATTTTTATTGGACAAATTCAGGTATTTTTATCCCCGTTTCGTCCAGTGTTTTTGAACAGAATCGGTGGAATGAATACACCCGCGATCACACGCAAACACAGTTCACTTTCATAGTATCCACATGAAAACAGCAACTCTCTACGTGCTCTCCTCCTCGCACCTTTTTCCTTCGCTTGTGGACATCAGTGCACAACACATCATCTGTCTGTGACCAGACAAAAAAACCTTTCCAAGCCAAACCTTCATATCATGACCACTATAACCACCACACACCGCCTGCATCGTCGTCACGTCATAGTCAACATAGCTACTATAACAAATGTGTTAGTAAACCCTCTACAATCATGCAGTACAGTGTACAGTCAGAAAGCGGTGGCAATAAATTAATAAAACCAAATGCTTACCTTGACTTGGAAGAATCCCAGTGTTGGATAGCCATAGCCAGCTAGTTAACAGAGCATCCCTCTCTGTTTGAGCTGAGTGTTTGAGTGGGCTAAACTAGCTAGCTGCATTCACTAGCTAAGTGAAAGTAAGAAAAAATACAACCAAATATAGCTAGCTCTAGCTCTCACTTCTCCTTAATTTTGGAAGAAATTAATTTGTTCAAAACTGTTAGACTATTGTCTTTCTCTCTCTTTGAGGCAACTACTCACCACATGTTATGCAATGCAGTGCTAGCTAGCTGTACGTTTTGCTTTCAGTACTAGATTCATACTCATATTTTGATTGGGTGGAAAACATGTCAGTTCATGCTGCAAGAGCTCTGATAGTAACTTCCGGAAGACGTCCTCCAACCTATGTCTATCGAAGGGGGCGAGAACCATGAGCCTCCTAGGTTTTGTAGTGAAGTCAATATACACCATGGTGCTACCCTACTGAGTGCTGTTGAGGCTACTGTAGACCTTCATTGCAAAACAGTGTTTTAATCAATTATTTGGTGATGTGAATATATTTAGTTTAGTTTTATCTAAAAATGATAACTTTTTTAATGTTTCACTATTTGTATTTTTATGAAATTCACTGAGGATGGTCCTCCCCTTCCTCATCTGTGGAGCCTCCACTGGTGTAGACAAAGAGCTCTCCCGTAGGCGTACCAAAACATTCAAGGGCCATTTTCTCAAAAATGGGGAAACAAGTTCATCAACTTTCAAAGCAGAATTACTTTCCCATTGTTCCTCAACTGTAGTGTATGATAGAGTGTCTTGCGAAAGTATTCACCCCCCTTGGCATTTTTCCTATTTTGTTGCCTTCCAACCTGGAATTAAAATAGATTTTTTTTTGGGGGGGGGGTGGTATCATCTGATTTACACAACATGCCTACCAATTTGAAGATGCAATTTTTTGGGGCGAGAAACATTCACAAATAAATATTTTGCACCTTCAAATTGGTAGGCAAGACAAAAAAGACAGACAGAAAAACAGAATACTTGAGCGTGCATAACTATCCACTCTCCCACTCCCCCCAAAGTCAATACTTTGTAGAGCCACCTTCTGCAGCAATTACAGCTGCAAGTCTCTTGGGGTATGTCTCCATAAGCTTGGCACATCTAGCCACTGTGATTTTTACCAATTCTTCAAGGCAAAACTGCTCCAGCTCCTTCAAGTAGGATGGGTTCCGCTGGTGTACAGCAATCTTTAAGTCATAACACAGATTCTCAATTGGATTGAGGTCTGGGCTTTGACTAGGCCATTCCAAGACATTTAAATGTTTCCCCTTAAACCACTTGTGTGTTGCTTTAGCAGCATGCTTAGGGTCATTGTCCTGCTGGAAGGTGAACCTCCGTCCCAGTCTCAAATCTCTGGAAGACTGAAGCAGGTTTCCCTCAAGAATTTTCCTGTATTTAGTGCCATCATTCCTTCGATTCTGACCAGTTTCCCAGTCCCTGCCGATGAAAAACATGCTGCCACCATCATGCTTCACTGTGGGGATGGTGTTCTCGGGGGGATGGGAGGTGTTTGTGCCAGACAGCGTTTTCCTTGATGGCCAAAAAGCAACATTTTTGTCTCATCTGACCATAGTACCTTCTTCCATATGTTTGGAGAGTCTCCCACATTCCTTTTGGTGAACACCAAACATGTTTGCTTATTTTTTTCTGGCCACTCTTCCGTAAAGCCCAGTTCTGTGGAGTGTACAGCTTAAAGTGGTACTACGGACAGATACTCCAATCTCCGCTGTGGAGCTTCGCAGCTCCTTCAGGGTTATCTTTGGTCTCTACTTTTGCAAGGCACTGTATACACTTTCTAGCTTTAAGGATCTACTTTTATCCAATGTATTAAAAAAAGTGCTACATAGGACCGCATCGAGCTGGTCGGTCACATATGGACAAAGCCAGTGGGACAAGAGGCCATTCCTAGACTAAGGGTCAGTATAGATAAAGAGCGATAAGTAGACCTCTGAGAGAAACATTTTAAGAGTGAGGGAGAAGCTGAGAAAAAGACAGGGAGAGAGAGATGGACAGGAAGACAAAAGGGAAGAGACAGGTAGAGTGCATCAGTGGGGGAAGGGGGTCATAGATGATAAGATAAAGAAGAAAGAGTGGGAGATTGCGAGAGAGAAAGAGAGAGAGATAGAGAGACAGCGAGAGAAAGACAGAAAGAGAGAGAGAGAGAGAGAGAGAAGCTTGTAGGCCAAAATCTGGGCCCTCCTATGCCCTCTTGTCCTCCAGTCATCCTGACTTCTGTATGGCTCAGCAGGCCTACACACACACACACACACACACACACACACACACACACACACACACACACACACACACACACACACACACACACACACACACACACACACACACACACACACACACACATCGAGAACAGAAGTGGGTGCGGTAGACTACAAGACCAGTGTATGCAAAGGCCATTTGAATAAGACATTAACCTGAAAACAACAGACGCTGGCTGTTGTGGAGATGTAGCCGGTCTGGTCTGGTCTGTCGCGGGGAGACCTGGCAGAGACCTGACAGCCTGCAGATACCCGGCTTCACTCACCCTCCCTCCCACCCTCCGACCCAAGGGGTTGGCACGGTAACCGCAAGGCAACGTGGGCAGATCTGACAGACGGGGCTCTCCTCCCCCCCTCGGCCTCATGGGAGAAATAATCCGCACACTGAGTGAACTCTTCCTCCACACACAGACAGAGAGAAACAGGGAGAGAGCGAGAGAGAGAGGTCATGATCAGATGAGCTCCTGCATTTTTCCCCATGTTCTTAAAAAAATATAGATTTAGAGTTAGATAAACTTGGATTTTTTTGTCAGCAATATATACAGGATGCTACCCTCTACAGCTAACCTTCATTCCAAATCAAAACTCAAAACCTCCAACCTGATTTTGGACAGAATTACGTAATCACCTGGAAGGTTTACAACTACCAAAGAGTATTATTCCAACGCTATACAGCAAATGAGCTTGAAAATAACAGAAACCCGAAAACACCATACAACCTGCAACTGAGTGAGTAATGTTTAGTCTGAAGCTATATTTTATTTCCAAAAGCCAAGAAGAAAATGCATTACTTTATGAGGACTGAATGCTAAATTAAGGCTGCCAAGCTTGATACAACTTCAATTAGCACTGACGTGTCAAGTGAGAGGTGTCAAAGCCCAACAATGGCAGGAGAGTCACACAGTCTACTCCAACCAAATGGAGAGGCCTTAGAAGCGCCTCCCGCTGTTCAGAGGTAATTAAAATACAGTAACCTGTGTATGTAAAGAATGATAAGGCAAGAAAAGATCACAAAATGAAGCTCCTTATGGAAAATCAAGAGACACTTTTTGCTGACAATTATAAAAATGGGAACATCCGCAACCTCATCTTCCACACAGACCATCCCCTGGCATGGCACAGTGCTATATTAGCACACTACCCCTCTGTTAAGAGAGGGGGTGTTACCGAGGGGTGGAAACTCAGGATACTAGACACTAGACGAGGACTCTAAATCAGCTAATATAAATCCCTATAAGTTTGGAACAGTAATGGTACAGTAATGGTACCACCCCAACCCCCCAGACCTACACATAGAGGGAGGCAGGGTAACCTAGTGGTTAGAGCATTGGACTAGTAACCGAAAGATTGCAAGTTCAAAGCCCCGAGCTGACAAGGTACAAATCTGTCGTTCTGCCCCTGAATAGGCAGTTAACCCACAGTTCCTAGGCCGTCATTGAAAATAAGAATTTGTTCTTAACTGACTTGCCTAGTAAAATAAAGGTAAAATAAAAAAAATAAAATAAAAGAGGACCCACGCCAAGAGGACCTACATCCAGACCACAACACCACTGGCCACATACACACACCCACCCCAACTAATCAATACCCCCCAAAGTCAACCATGCCCACACCCCATTTAAGCCCCCTCAGATCAGATCTATGCCCCTCTTGCGCACCCCTGCAAAGTGTCCAGGCCGTGAGCGGGCAAACAGGCCCAACCCCCACTCTTGCCCAAGCCAATGGCATGTACCAGATGCTCAGCAGGCTCTGCTCACACTTACTGGCCTGAGGCCAAACCACACGACCAACAACATTGGACACTTTATGGAACACAAAGCCTTCACTATCTCATCCTGGAATATCCAAGGCCTCATCCTGGAATATCCAAGGCCTGAGGTCATCTGCCTTTGGCCTAAAGAGTAGGAACCTGGACTTCATCAAAGAAATTGTAAATACAGACATTGTCAACCTACAAGAAACCTGGTATAGAGGAGACGGACCCACTGGTTGCCCTCTAGGTTACAGAGAGCTGGTAGTCCCATCCACCAAACTACCAGGTGTGACACAGGGAAGGGACTCAGGGGGTATGCTAATTTGGTATAGAGCAGACCTAACTCACTCCATTAAATTAATCAAAACAGGAACATTTTACATTTGGCTTGAAATTCAAAAGGAAATGATCTTAACAGAGAAAAATGTCCTCCTGTGTGCTACCTATATCCCCCCACTAGAATCCCCATATTTTAATGAAGACAGCTTCTCCATCCTGGTGGGGAAAATCAATCATTTCCAGGCCCAGGGACATGTACTAGTCTGTGGCGACCTAAATGCCAGAACCAGACAAGAACCTGACACCCTCAGCACACATGGGGACAAACACCTGCCTGGAGAAGACAGCCCTTCCTCCCCCATATGCCCCCCGAGGCACAACATAACCAACAAAAACGGTGTCACAACTCCTGCAGCTCTGTCGCACGCTGGGTATGTACATAGTCAATGGTAGGCTTCGAGGGGACTCCTATGGTAGGTACAGCTATAGCTCATCTCTTGGCAGTAGTACTGTAGACTACTTTATCACTGACCTCAACCCAGAGTCTCTCAGAGCGTTCACAGTCAACCCACTCTGACACTCCTATCAAGACCACAGCAAAAATCACAGTCTACTTGAACAGAGCAATACTCAATCATGAGGCATCAAAGCAAAAGGAACTCAGAATTATTAAGAAATGCTATAGATGGAAGGAATGTAGTTTGGAAACCTGCCAAAAAACAATTAGGAAACAACAAATTCAATCCCTTTTAGACAACTTCCTGGACAAAACATTCCACTGTAATAGTGAAGGTGTAAACTTGGCAGTAGAAAATCTTAACAGTATATTTGACCTTTCAGCTTCCGTATCAAATCTAAAAATCTCAAATAGAAAACTGAAGAAGATGAACAACAATGACAAATGGTTTGATGAAGAATGCAAAAATCTAAGAAAGAAATTGAGAAACCTGTCCAACCAAAAACATAGAGACCCGGAAAACCTGAGTCTACGCCTTCACTATGGTGAATCACTAAAACAATACAGAAATACACTACGGGAAAAGAAGGAACTGTAAATCAGCTCAATGTAATTGAAGAATCCATAGACTAACCACTTCTGGGAAAATTGGAAAACAATAAACAATCAACACCACGAATAATTAGCTATCCAAAATGGAGATGTATGGGTAAACCACTTCTCCAATCTTTTTGGCTCTATAACAAAGAACATACAGCAAAAACATATACATGATGAAAATGCAAATCTTAGAATCAACTATTAACTATTACCAGAACCCACTGGATCTGCAATTACCTTGGATGAACTACAGGACAAAATAAAAACCCTCCAACCCCAAAAGGCCTGTGGCGTTGATGGCATCCTCAATGAATTTATCAAATATACAGACAACATTGGTCATTCAAGGCTAAAGTGGATTGTTTGCGAGACATTTTGGATGACTCAGTCAGTTCAATTTTTTTTTCATGTTCCAATCGATGCACGTTGACTAGAGCGCCTCATTGTTCTGTTCCTTGAGCTACCGTCATTATACCACAATGTGCCAATTCAATTAGGTTGCCATCCCCTATAATTCAAATAAATGAAGGCTTATGTCAAAACAATCAATATATAAACACAAAGGAGGAAAGGTGGAGGGGAAGTCAAGAAATAAATTGAAAAGCATTCTTAGAAACAGGGGGAGGGATTTGGCTCAGTAAATTGTGTCGTAAATACAGAGGCTGAAATAATCAACCACATCTCTCCTTTAAAGATCAATTGAAGATGACTCTTGTTAAGGTGCCATTTGATGGTGTGTGAGTCCAGAATATGTTTTTAACTATTGTGGGCAAAGCAGCATTTTCACTACTGCGTGTATTTCTTTCTAAACCATTTGGTGTTGTTTTGACTAGTGCGAGTAGTAGCAGTGTTTTGACTGCTGTAAGAGGTCAAGTTGAGTGTCAAGAGTGTCATGTCTTCAGTATGATGCTGTGTGAAGTCTTTGCACTAGAACTACCTTGTGGTATTCAGAATAAAGGGTACAGTTAACTCTTAAGACAACTACGTAGTGCACTCTTTAAAGCAGAACTGAACTAAAAAAAAACAACTTCTCTAGTTGAAAATGACATATGTGACATCGATATTAGTCCGAAACATTTATTCCAATGCCAAAATTGAATAGAAATTGGCAAGTAGTAACATTTTTGTCATAAAGTCAGTATAATCCAAAAGAGAGTTTTGTGAGATTTGTGTACATGAGTTAGTCGTGACTTACTTAACGGTTGGGTTTTGATTTCGACAATACTGACTTGCCGCCTACCGTGGGATAAACAGTTGCAGTGATTGTGGTCTATCCAATCGTACAGCTGCACACAGACAATGAGACAGACTTGGCCAGCAGCACAGCAGGTCAAACTTGGTTTACATAACACAACAGCGTCACACATTTTTTTGACTTGAGAAATACTGCACCACACACCTTAGCTTGTAAAATTGCTAACTAAAAGCTCCTCGGCAAAAACATCCAAATTAATTACAGATTTGCTTGAGTTATCTTAGAATCATTCTGACTATTTTGAGGAAGTGATACTGGCTTTGTTCCTATGGTGTCCAATGAGGGGCAAACTTAAGTAACTGCCAAATCGAACCACACCCCCAAGACTAAAATCTTAATGAGCAACAGAAAAACATGCATAATCGGTGCGCTCAGTCACTCTTTAAAACACTGTGTATAGTGTTTGCATAGTGTTTAAACTATATGCAGAACAATGTTTAAAATATCAGGAGTGTTCAGACTATTGCAAAAAGACCTAGGTTTGGTGCATAAAGTGCATAGTTAGGTGGTTATGCAAAGCACTCGAATGTTCTACAAGGTATTTGAACAACAGTGTTGTTTTGAATACATAGAGTATTTGGGTCAGACTATCGAGGGCAGTGTAGTGTAGTGTTCCGACAACAGTAGATGTGGGACAATACTGTTCGGAGCACGGGGGAGAGATCCTGGTTGGCGGGAAGTATAGAAATACACCAAACTGACAGGTTGTATAATAATTAGCCCTTACATAACCATAGGGATAATACACCTGCTTTTGACAACAGTGGTCATATCCAGTATCCACTGCCAGTTCTGTCACTGACCAGCACATACACAAATGCACACATAATAACAGGCATGCAGAGCACATATACCCACACAAATGTGTGCCCTCTACAGACAAGGCTACACACACACACACACACACACACACACACACACACACACACACACACACACACACACACACACACACACACACACACACACACACACACACACACACACACACACACACACACACACACACACACACACACACACACAGCGTGCATGGAAGAGGACCAGAGCAGACCTCACTCTCAGTAGGAGACTATAGGACTAGCTGTTCCAGGTGTAACCTGCCATCTCTCTCACAGGTCCCTGACAGATAGAGTACAAGCAGCAGGGCTGGAGGAGGGAGAGAGCTGGAGACAATGTGTGAGGGAGAAAAATAAAGACAAAGAAGGTAGCCACTTTCAGCATGGCGAGGGATGGGTCGGGTGGGTTGGAGCGGAGAGATGGAGTGAGAAAGAGAGAGTGAACGAGAGACAAAGAGAGAGTATGGACTTCCACTATGGCGGGGGGAATGAGATTAGCTAGGCTGACTGCCTCAAACCAGTCTCCTCTGAAAGGACCAGACACTGCTGTCAGCCTGAGCCCTGCGGAACATCAAACCTTCGCCCAACACCCCTGACGGTTAGCCCGGCATATTTAACAGACCCTGTCTATTATAAACCTCATCTTCCAGGCAAAGTAAAGCACTCTCCACTCACGTGCACACAACCCAGTTTCCTTTTCACCACCACTTACACCAACCGTAACACCTATCATACCGTCACTGTCATGGTCCAAACCTGACGACGAGAGGACACTTATTAAACCGACACTGTCATCAATCTGCCGCTCACGATTACACCCGCTTCACTCAGGGAGAGAATTGACATACTCCACAGATGAATCATGGAGAGTTTGGGGGCTTGTCAAGGGAGGTGAGGGCTTGGGTGGGGTGGGGTGGGGGCGTGTTGGCAGGCAGCAGTGGGGCTGCAATATCCCTGAAGCTTCGCTGAGGGGTGTGTGAAGAATAAGGGGGTGGGGGGGAGAAGGGAGTCGGCGATATCGCGACGTGAGCAGCTGGTAGGGGATAAGCAGAAAGGCTCCACAGGGGAAGCGCCTTTAGCGTGTCAGGCTCCGTCTGCAGGTTTTCCCTGATGATATGGGCGAAAGAAACAGAAAGATAATGTTGGCTAGCGCTCTTACACTGCTGGCAGCAGTTGGATGGATGGTTGGAATGTGTGTAGGTAAGGGAGAGAGTGAAAGGAGGGGAGAGAAGGGGGGCTGTGTGTGTGAATTTGTTTGAAGGGTTTCACTTCTAAGCAATTCTGAGTGGTCCAATTTCAATCACATTCACTCACACCTGCGGCTGGAATGTGCTGAAATTCTCCATGGCAACCACTGACATAGTCCCTTTAAATCTGGGCTCATGATTTCAGAGGTACCATAAGAGGAAGGGGCCTTCGTTTTCATCTTGAATGGTGGCTTACCTTAAAAGTGTCTGCAATGTATTTTTTGTTGTTGATTAAGTATAGTCTTTCAGTTCTGGCACTGAGGCGCACGCAGAACTCGTCTCACACTGTGCCTTTCCTTCCCATTTGATGCAATTAGTATGCTCCTGACATTCAGCCGCTTTAAAGGCAAAGTGATCCTTAAATTGAGCAATACCCTAAGGACCATTACAGAGCTGCACTTACAGGGCTAAAGCTGTGCTCATACGGACGTTATCTTTGCTTTGATGAGTTTGTTTTTTAATTGGGATGTTTTTTTTTTAATTGGAGGCCTTGGCATCGTTTCTAGTTGAGTTCAACTTTGAACCTGACCTAGTGAATCTTCCTTGACCTTTGAGGGATGTTGTTGACAATAGCCATCTGGTTTACAGTACCTGAAGCCCCCCCGCCCATTGCTTTGATGCTATTCCACCATCAGAAGACCCCAACAGCTATTGGAGAAATGAAAGAAGGGTCCATTGATTGAGGCCTAAGATCATTCTCCCACAAAGCGTCGCCTTGAAAATAAAGCCCATGTTGAGGCGGCATAACACTTGGTCATGCCAAGTATATGTTGCAGGGAGAGATGAAGTGAAGGGGAGGAGCATGCTGTTCCCACCCTCCAACCACGTATCACAAGTCTCTAGTAATGAAGAAGCCTTGTATGAAACAATCCCTTTACATAACCCACAGATTTACCACTTGTACACACTCAGGCCAGAGATCACACCCACACAAATACCCAGTCACACCAAATCCACAGATGTAGCTAGTACACACTTGACGCCACACTCACCCACCTTTAAGTACGTATGTACGTACAACAGACACACACACCAGCTAAACCGGCAGATACCACACCCGGATGTGACAACATACTGTTGTTACTAGTATAATTAGAGTACTAACTAACAAACTAAACCCCAACACGAGACAACTACCAACACGCCAGACGGTCAGACGAGCACACATACACACGTTTAGTTCTTCTATCCTCATGGGGACCTAAAATGTATTTACATTTACCTAACCCTAAACGTAATCCTAACCCAAACCATAAACCTAAACCTAATTCCTAACCCTAACCTAACCATTAACCCCTTATCCTAATTGCGACCCTAAACCTAACCCCTAAGCTTAAAATAACCTGTCTTCATGGGGACGTGGGATATGGGGAGAAGTTTCCTTGTTATACTATCCTTGTGGGGACTTTGGAGAATTTTAAGTCCCAACAAGGATAGAACCCCCCCTCCCCCCCCTCCCCCATGTGTGGGGACCTGTGTGGGGACCTGTGTGAACCCGGGGACCTGACAGTACTTCCTCCTGGTCTCTGGCAAATGGGCAAGATGCCACACCTCTCTGAAGAGAAGTGATTTTGATGGCCAGTTTCAACAACAGTGTCAACAAACACTGCAAGACAACTGTAAAAGTGCTGTAAGCAATTTGGTAACCACTGATCAAGGCTGTACACAGACTCTGGCTGCATTTTACACTGAAATGGCGGAAGGCAATATGAAACTCCACTTAATAGAGGGCAAGATGGGCTATAGGCATATTTCTGATAGTTTCCCAGTAAATTAAGCCTTGATCAGCAAAGTGGAGAGAAATAGGAAGATGGAAGGAATAGCTTATGCAACAAGATGCAGCCACGGCTTTAAAAGCTTTACGTTTGAACTTCCAGTTGGTTCAGTTTTCCACCTGACAACCACATTATGTCAGTCACCTGGGTAAAACCTGTATCCGTGCTTCAGTTGGCTCAGGTTGTCCCTAGATAACTAGGCAATAATCCATCTTGTGATGTGGTCGGCTATATTTGACACTTCACATAAGCATTCAGCCATTTAGGTATTGAAATACGGACGACTGGATTCACCTGATAACCTGAAAACTATCATGGGTGTTGAGGTCTGCCCAAGTTTGACGTCAGTTGCCAACCAACCAGTTAGAAATGAGATTTCATTAGCACCCATAGCAACCTGGCTTACTGTCTTCAAAGGCTACTGCCGACCAGGATGCACGTGAAGATGTAATAAGTGGGGAAAGGAGGAAAACCATTATGATAGTAATTCAAAGAAGAGGAATAGTTTGTCACATGGAAATATCTATGGGGAGAAGAAAAAAGCTATTTGGAGAGGGAAAAATGCTGTAGCCTATATATCACAGGCATAATATGAGGGGGGAAACGAGAGCTGCTGAATGAGCAACTGAATGACAGCAATTTTATAGCATTTGGACAAGAAAATGACCATACCCTATTTTCACAAGGGGATAATTATTAACGACTAAAGTGGCCGTAGTAGGTCCGCGAGAGATGGAGTGAGCGGTGGCAGTTGATAGGTGCTTGATGGGGGCTTGTAGAAAGCAAAGCAGAGCATCCACTGTCACAAGCTCTTTTAGCAACTCATTTTCCAGCCTGATCTCATAGACTAGATGTAACATAGTATATGAAAATTGGTAGGTAGCCTAGTGGTTAGAGCTTTGAGCCAGTAACCGAAAGGTTGCTGGATTGAATCCCGAGCTGACAATGTAAAAATCTGTTGTTTTTTCCCCTGAACAAGGCAGTTAACCCACTGTTCCCCGGTAGGCTGTCATTGTAAATAAGAATGTGTTCTTAACTGACTTTGCTAGTTAACTAAAGGTACTCAAATTAGTATGATATGTTATGTTTGGTATGGTTACATAAAACAGATGGAAAAGGGTGGTTGGCAAGGGTGGGTGGGTGTATAATGCAAACGTCTAGCAAGTAAAGTTTGCGAGTTTGAATCTTATCATGGACAACTTTAGCATTTTAGCAACTTTTCAAGTACCTACTACTTTTTAGCTACTTTGCATGTTCGCTAACCCTTCCCCTAACCCTAAACTTAACCCTTGTAGCTAACCCTTCCCTTAACCTAGGTATCCAGATTATCGTAGTATTATCATAGCATCATACCGTCCTTCTCTTATACTGGGATATATGGTATTATCGGCTTAGTACACAAGGGAGCCCCCCCCCCCCAAAAAAGCCTCTTGGGCATCTATTTCCAGAATGTTAACAAAATCAGCACAAATAATAGTGAATTTCCATGGAGGCTGATCGCTAAATATGCTAACGAGCACAAACGAAAATAAACAAATTTCGAAGATAGGCAATCCAGCTCATAAAGTTATACATATATAGGTAGGAGCTACTGAATGTCATTTTTGTTGAGTTTGGACATGTAAAAGCGAATGTGAATGAGAGACGTGCAAATTAACAACGTTTTGACGCATGCTTGTCTGAAGGAAGAACAGTACTGGCTCTGGAGCAGCATGTGTACACCCTGTGTATTTGTGGTATCTGGAGTCTCTAGGGCAATGGGCCTCCCTGCTCTGCTCAGAGAAGATAGGGAGGAGAAGAGGGTCCGAGAACGAAGAGGAGAAAAAAATGTAAGAAAATCAAGATAGTGGCAGCTGTAGAAATAAATAATCAAATGGATTTGACTTCTGAAACTTAGATGAACTAGCAAGTTAAATATAAGGTTTGGGTTAACGCAAAATTCTGCGTTTTTCACGCAGATTTTTTTTATGCATATTTTGCGGGGTTTTGTAAATGCAGGCGTAAAATGCTTCTTATTGTAATTTCTGTTTGGCATCAGACTAATTTTCTGCTTCAGTTGCTCTTCTCCACTCGGATGAGAATTCACGAACAGGCATTCTATCAGCAGACAGCGCTATGACTGAAATGTAGCTACTTTTCTCCGGTACTTTCACAGTGTAGCCAGACAACTTTTCTTGGATAAATGCAAGATTATCTTTTAGCTGGCTCCATTCTTTCTATGATAAACATTAGGAATATGATGGCTATGCATCGATTTTGCAAAAAATAACTTGCTTTTTCTTTGTAAGCTCTTTTACTTGTGTGCCTACCAGCCGAATAGTGTTCCACTTTGGTTGACATGTGATGAAAATGAAGCTATTTTCTGTCGAATGTGTTGCACTAATGTATTTTCTGTGAAGGAAAACTATAGTTGCAAGTCCCTGATCACTCTATTGAAGAGGGAAAAAAACACTTGACTTTCATTATTAAACGCGACCTGTCACTACACAACTTGACTCACCTGCTTCCGCTTTCTCCCCTGGTGCTATTTACAACACTTGACTGGCTCAACTGTTCTGGGGAACTACGTAATCTTCATAATGTAAAATAATGTGACAGGTGAAATGAAGTACGCAATCTGGTTTATCTCCCAAGGTATTGCACAAGTTGACTACAGGTATTTACTACTTTAAAATGTATTGAAAAACTTCAAAGGAATAGTTTCAACGCTAACCTTAACCCCTTACCCTAACTCCTAAACTGAACCCTAACCTTAACCCTAACCCCTAACGCTAACCCCTAGCCTAGTCAACATTAGCCAGCTATCTAAAGTTAGCCACCTAGCTAGAATTCGTAACATATCATATGTTTAGCTAATCCTTAACATATTTTACATTTTGCAAATTCGTAACATATAATACGAATTGTAATTAGTAACATTTGTAACATACCATACGAAACGTAACACATCAAACTAAATGGAGTGTCTTGGATTTACATACAGAATAATATGAAATGATCTTAGACCAGGTTGCGTTTTCAGAATACACCAAAAATCCAATCCAATTCCATTCACTCCATATGCTCCGAACAGGGTTTCCAAGTCTGTAGTATTCCTTCAAATTGGGCTACTTTGAAAACGCTGTCGGGGATGAAAATGTCTTGGTCGTAGGTTGCAGGATTTTGAGCTACTACTACATGCATGGTGGCCGCCATGGCATTTCTCTTCAAAAAAATACAAATCTATTCATTGTGACCTGCTGCTGCTGACTATCAGGCAATGAAGCAGAGGTATGTGTGTGTTGAGAGAGCACTGCAGTATTCCGCTTAGTCCACTATTGGCTGAGTCATTCATGTGAGTGAGAGGAGACAGCAGCACACCTGCACATCGTGACAACTTTTTACCAGTTGTAGGTAGGCTCTTTAAATTGTCATTTATGGGTAAGTGGAAATTTGAAGTGGAAGTTATGGAACTCCCTGGTGTGCTTCTGTTATGGGGAAAATCCTCAATGAAACTGACATTAAATGTGGAGAATGATACATTTGCATCTGTTGGCCATCAAGTAGCCTATTAATTTATATGCCATTGTAGGCTACTGCAGGCTACCATTGTGTAGCCTACCTGGAGCTGGCAAACAGATTTAATAAATAGCCTATAACTTCAGTGTATTGTTTTTATAACCTTGTGTTATTATGCAATTATTAAATGGCCATGTTTTGTTCATTAACTTTGAAGTTATAAAAGCTCTATCGCAATTGCCGATCAGTTGTTAGAACGCATTATATTGACTGTAACAGTCAGTCACATTAGGCTACAGGTTAAAAAGAATACTGGCTGTTGTTGACATGCAGTTCAGATCATATACATATTATTAGTATTTAATTCAGTGATTGAAATTATGACCCCATCCTCAGTAGCCTATTCCAGCAGGCTATTGGGAAACACAAGCACTCCTTACTTCGAAATCGCCAAGCTATTAATGTTGAATAAATTAGTATGTTAATTTGAACTAATCAAGCTTCTAAAATGTTCAATTTACATCTTGCTTATATCATGGCCAGGTTACTGTAAACTATCTGAAATAATATGTGGGCCTGTCAGGGGCAATAGGCTAGCTGTATCTAAGCAAAACATGGCAACGTTGAATTACAATCATAAACCCAGATTTTAGTCTGTAGCCTATGCCTATTGAAATGACAACAATTCAATCTCGTAAATGGGCCATTTATAACTGATGATAGGCTAAAGGCTGTATCCAGGCACTCTGTGTTGCATCGTGCTAAAGAACAGCCCTTACACGGAACCCAAACGGGCTGCGCACGTACGCCATCGTGCATAAATTAATTTTGTCCCCTACACCAAACGCGATCACGGCATGCAGGTTAAAATATCAAAAAAAAAAAAAAAGCATTAAACATTTATGGCAATTTAGCTAGCTAGCTTTCACTTGCAAGCTAATTTGTCCTATTTAGCTAGATTGCTGTTGCTAGCTAATTTTTCCTGGGATATAAACATTGAGTTGTTATTTTACCTGAAATGCACAAGGTCCTCTACTCCGAAAATGAATCCACACATAAAACGGTCAACCGAATCGTTTCTAGTCATCTCTCCTCCTAGGCTTTTTCTTCTCTTGACTTTATATTGCGATTGGCAACTTTCATAAATTAGGTGCATTACCGCCACTGACCTCGTTCATCTTTCAGTCACCCACGTGGGTATAACCAATGAGCAGATGGCACATAGGTACCTGCTTCTATAAACCAATGAGGAGATGGGAGAGACAGGACTTGCAGCGGGATCTGCCTCACAAATAGAACTGACTTCTATTTTAGCCCTTGGCAAGGCAGACACTCGTTGGCACGCGCGAGCAGTGTGGGTGCAATAATTGAATAATATAGATTTCTAAATGTATTTTGCAACGTGAGTGGTGTAGTCAGCCTGTTAGCTGTGGTATATTGGCCATATACCATACACCCTTGTGCTTAATCATAGCAGTCAAACAAGTTACATCGACATCCATTGATGGAAAATGATTTGGCTAGTTTAATAAGGGCAACTTATCTGTTCTCTTGCAACATATCAAATTCATTAATTACAATTGCAATAATTCGTGGTATGGTAAAAGGGTTTATTGTATAAATGTGGCAACTCCTGTCTTGCTCTGAAGAAAAATGTGCTAGTTTTCAGGCTTTTTCTGGGAGTTTTGAGGGGTCATTGGGCTAGAAACGTTATTAAGACCTGGCAACCCTGACTCCGAAACGGAAAGTTAAACATTGATTTTCCCTAAGAGCAAGAACTCCAATCCCCTTCACACGTAGCCTAGTCTACAATTTGGAAACATGACTGACGCTCACCATGAGTCCTCGTGTGAGAGAATTTGATATAGGTGTGGCACTTATGCGACTCACTCACGTATCGATTTTCACAACAAACACCACTACAAAATAACTTCTACTGTAATTTCAATGACCGTGACGGCATCGTCAGGGTGGTCACGCACAACGCACATGAGTACACAACTGTAGCATACGGTAAGGTAAGACTGAGCATATTGTAATAACCACACAAATATTTGGTGAATTGACAACAGGGTGAGTTTCATGTTTTAGAATGAGCTAAAACAATAGTCTAGGCTACTTATACCAAACTAGTCATGCCTAGGCTATTCTACTCGCATACATCCCTATTTGGAGATAGAGGTGCATGCACCGTTATTCCTGAGTTGCTATCAATAAACAGTCAAGTTTCTCCTAGCACCGACACCGATGGGTTGTTGCGTACACCCATGTCACAGCCAAATAATGTCGATTCAAAAGCAACAGCAATATTGCAGAAGTGTGAGACAATTCTGGTAACAATTATATAGCTCAATGTGTAGCCTATTCCACCGAAACAAAATGTACCACATCTGGCAAGACTGAAACGCGCATCTGCTACGTATCATAGGAATGAATGTCAGGAAGGTTGGCTGGCTACATTCACGGACACAATAAAAGATGCCAGACAAACACGACACAGAGGGAGCATATCAGTCTCAGTAGCTGGCAAGGAATGTCACGTGGTATTGATAATGCTATAAACTACATCTGATCAATAGGCTACCATACCTATTCACAACACATCACAGCATCTTGTTGGAGAAAACACTGTTGCTCGAATATCTTTGATCGGAACAGAGAACATTCGCTTTCCGAACACTTCAAAACATGACATTATCTCAAATAAACTCCACTAGGTTACTGCATGCGACTGAAGCGACGCCCCAGAACGCCAATGTGTTGACAGGTTGGTTACCTTCCGCAATTAAATCGCCGGTTTCAGGACCTTCTTGCGCGCAGCACTCCGAGCATAAACTTTTCTTAAACCCGGTGTTCGCCTGCTCGTTCTGGAGCCCTCTGTTCCAAGCAAGTCGGGAATGTGTTGAGCAACGGTTCAGTGACAACGTCAATTTCTTGGAGTCTCCACCCATGGCACAAAGAGAGACCCAATAGGCGGGTCGTTGAAACGGTCATTGGCTAAATCAACAAATAGAGTGTTATTACAAGGTAATTGAAAAGTGTGCGCAATATCGGTAACAATTTTCAATTCGTTCTGGAGTGAGGAATAGCCTAAATATGTCCTCTACTTTATGTTTCTCCCTGCGCAATTGTGATACATCATAAAGAATTACTATCATCAAGAGACATTCAAGAACAATTTAAAAACAGAATATCTAATATGAAATTCACCCAATGTAATAATTCCTGCTTGTTTTCAATCTAAGCAAAAAAGACAACATTGAAGTGTCTGCTTTCCTATCACCCATACATCTCCAGAACCTGCCACCATAATTACACCCAAATGAAACATGTGGGCAATATCATTTAGCTCTTCTTATGTAAATCTAATCTAATTAAACGTTCAGTGCCCTCATTAGAGAGTTATGCCCAAATAATCCCTCTTAACTACTATACTCAGCCAGCCTCTCCACTTGAAGATTGTGATGTATGATTGTCACTGAGGCAACAGAGAAGCATTGTGAAAGTAATGAATCAATGTGTGTCTTATACAGAATGTGCCATAGATGTGTGTGTGATGGGCTTCTCGAGTGGCCCAGTGGTCTAAGGCACTGCATCACAGTACTTGAGACGTCACTACAGACCCGGGTTCGTTCACAACCGGCCGTCACTGGGAGTCCCATAGGGCGGCGCACAATTGGCTCAGCGTTGTCCGGGTTAGGGGAGAGTTTGGCCTAGGGTGCTTTACTTGGCTCCTCGTGCTCTAGCGACTCCTTGAGGCGGGCCGGGCGCCTGCAGGCTGACTTCGGTTGTCAGTTGAATGGTGTTTCTTTCGACACATTGGTGTGGCTGGCTTCCGGGTTATGCTGGCGGGTGTTAAGCAGCGCGGTTTGGTGGGTCATGTTTCGGAGGACTCGACCTTCACCTCTCCCGATCTCGTTGGGGTGTTGCAGCGATGAGAAAAGATTGTAATTGGATATCAGGAAATTGGGGAGAAAAAGAGGGTAAAAAAAAATAAAAATAAGTGTTTGTGTAGTTGTGTGCATATAAGTGTGTATATGTGCATGTGTGTGCGTAGGTTAAGAGAGCTCAGAGGTCAGATGGGTCAGTTTAGGCCAGGGACACCCAATGTCAGTCTAACCTGTCTTTCTGCACCCACCTTCATACTCCATATATGTGTTCCACTTCATTGACCAGAGAACATACTGTACACTGAAAAACACTTAGGGCCTAACCAACTGGACCACAAACCACCTGCTCACCACACAAGGCAGAATGTGTGAAAGAAAAACTCCAGTGACAAGTCTCTGTTGTCTATGACGGCTATATCTAAGAGGTTGGATTCAGTCCTCTCCTGACCTGACACTTCTTCACATGGTGTACGAGTAACCATTTTGGTTTGTCTATCAGGCATCAGTTATGATATTTGGACATATTTCTGAAAATATGACAACACATGTTCACAAAATGACCATGAATCAATCATTGTTTCCGACAACAGTCTTTCGTGTGGCTAATATGAAGAAGAATAGTTGAATTAGAAGAATAAAAGGTTTGCAGCTAGTGTGCTGGAAGAGAAATCCACAATCCACAATCTGTGAGAACATATACTACATGACCAAATGTATGTGGACACCTGCTTGTCGAACATCTCATTCTAAAATTATGGGCATTAACATGGAGTTGGTTCCCTCTTTGCTATTATAACAGCCTTCAGTATTCTGGGAAGGCTTTCCACTAGATGTTAGAACATTGCTGCAGGGACTTGCTTCCATTCAGCCACAAGATCATTAGGGAGGTCGGCACTGATGTTGGGCGATTAGGCATTGCTCGCAGTCGGCGTTCCGATTCAATGGGGTTGAGTTCAGGGCTCTGTGCAGGCCAGTCAAGTTCTTCCACACCGATCTCGACAAACCATTTCTGTATGGATCTCGCTTTGTGCATGGGGACATTGCCATGCTGAAAGAGGAAAGGGCCTTCCCCACATGGTTGCCACAAAGTTTGAAGCACATAATCATCTAGAATGTCATTGAATGCTGTAGTGTTAAAATTTCCCCTCACTGGAACTAAGGGGACTAGCCCGAACCATGAAAAACTGCCCCAGGCCATTATTCCTCCTCCACCAAACTTTACAGTTGGCACTATGCATTAGGGCAGGTTGCTTTCTCCTGGCATCCTCCAAACCCAGATTCGTCCGTCGGACTGACAGATGGTGAATCTTGATTCATCACTCCAAGGAACGTATTTCCACTGCTCCAAAGTCCAATGGAGGCGAGCTTTAATCCACTGCAGCCGATGCTTGGCATTGCGCATGGTGATCTTAGGTTTGTGTGTGGCTGCTCGGCCATGGAAACCCACTTCATGAAGATCCCGACGAACAGTTATTGTGCTGACGTTGCTTCCAGAGGCAGTTTGGAATTCGGTAGTGAGTGTTGCAACCGAGGACAATCTATTTTGACTAATTACACGCTTCAGCACTTGACAGTCCCGTTCTGTGAGCTTGTGTTGCCTACCATTTTGTGTCTGAGCCATTGTTGCTCCTACATGTTTCCCCTTGCATGGTGTCCACATACCTTTGTATATATAATGTATTTGTGTGGGTTGGCCCATGACAGCGACTTGGATTGAGAAAATTAACTCTACCAATTTCACACTGGGGTGCCCATCGAAGAACTGTGCTCGACCTTGTGACTTCCTTCTCATTTAATTGCCAGTTATCTGCTGAGACATTGATTGTTTTGCTACTTGACATGTTTCTCTGAATAAATAAGAAAGTGATTTAAAGGGTAGATAGATGTCGAAAGGTGAGAGAAAAGCACACTTCATTAATGGGTTCAAATAAACACAAACAATAGCATGATGGAGTGTCTCAGAAAACAAATGATGCCATTCATATTGTCTCTGTCCGACTTCATTATTTAGTGAACGTTCAAACCCATTTCCGTTCGTTTTAAGGGGCTTTAATGCCAAATGTGACAGTCTAGGTGAAGTTATGAGGATTTTCTTTGAGCTATCTGCTTAGGAATGTACATTTCTCTTACGTTGGCATCTAATTGTGGTCAAAGTTCAAGGCTTCTCACCGTTAGGGAAGTGATGGAAAGGCCATGTGATATACGAATGAAGAAGAAGATTACTTTTTCAATTATCACAGAGACACTGAGATTGATCTCTTTCCTTTATCCTAACCCCTGTGAGGCACATACACACACACCCACAGAGAGGTTGGAGGGCACGATCAGCAGCAGTGCAGTGCCCCTGCAAGGCTACTACTCTGGTAGTCAAATCAAAGTTTATTCATCATATATGCACAGGATACTGTGTGAACGAATGAAATGAATGAATGAAATGCATTGCAGTAAATACATCCTGAGTGGTAGTCCAATAGAAAGGCGATAAAGACGACACATTAACATTTTGGCTTGTGTTAGCTGTTAATTAAATACTGTGTTTATGGTAAGACCTAACCATTTTGCCTAAACCTCTGGGGTTGGGGTGAGGACAGGGATTTGTTCTACTTCTAGACCAGACTTCACAACAATACCCAGGGGCGGACTGGCCATCTGGCATTTCGGGCAAATGCCGGATGTGCTGGCACGGTTTTAGCCTCGTCTGCCTGTCTAAATATATCTTGTTTGTGTGTGTGCAAAATGATCATTATCTGGTTAATAATTGGGGACTCAATGAATGCAATGGGCCAATGTGTTAGAAATGCCAGGGCCAATTTTGGTCCTAGTCCGCCCCTGACAATACCCAACAGTTGTGTGGATCTTGGTGAGCTCCCAGTTCCATTAGATTTACTGCCTGCTTTTGGAACAGATTGAGCAATATCTTTCTGTCAGCAGCAGGGGCTTTACTTTAAAACCCAGTCGTGAATGAGTCTGTTCCCAAACTCATAATGCACCAGATAGTAGGAGACTAGCGGCCTCATTCAGCTTACACATGGAGGACTCGACACAATCATCTCTCCTGCCTGTACAAGTCATATGACGGCACAAAATGACACAAAAAGCTGAATTTCCCTATGATTATTGAAGGTGCGGCGGAAGTTTCCCCAAGTTTCCCCAGATTACCATGGCTGGTTAAGCATGACGAAAGGCCTCCATTTTGTTGCCATGGTGAGGAATATTACTCCCTGCCTGTAAGGAGATAGCAGCTAGCGTCGCATGAAGACCTCTCTCTCTGTTTCTTTATGCTTTCAAAAGTAGCTTCATTTCCGGAGTGGGGCTATTCTGTTCGCTGTGTCTGCGGACAATTACTGTCTTAATTGTGTCCGGATTGGTTGGGCAGATGAGGCCTTTATACGTATCTATCACAGACACATTAGCCCCAGCAGGAGCACTCACCATTGTTGGAGATTGGCATTAGTTAATTAAATGTACCTTGGACAGTGCGATGTCAGTGTGCTTGGTTGAATATGAGAGTGGAAGGACAGTGGATTGCGGGAGTTTTGAGGGGTGTTCAATAAAACTGTTCTCACAGAGAGAGGCTGAAGGAAGAGGCAAGTTGGAACAGATTGTCTGAATGTGTGGTTGACGCAGTGCTGTAGTTGTGCCACTATTAGTCCACTGGCCAACTGTTGCTTCTCTTCCTACTACAAACACAATAACTTATGTTGAAGACCAAAGAATCTGCATTCGGGCTCCAGAGTGGTGCAGCGGTCTAAGGCACTGCATCTCAGTGCTAGAGGCGTCAGTACAGACCCTGGTTCGATCCCGGGCTGGATCCCAACCGGCCATGATTGGGAGTCCCATAGGGCGGCACACAATTGGCCGAGCGCCGTCCGGGTTAGGGAGGGTTTGGCTTTGAACTATGGCCGTGATGTCATTGTAAAATAAGAATTTGTTCTTAACTTGCCTAGTTAAATGAAGGTTACATTTGACAGTATTGGGTGTGTTACGACTAATGATTTGTCTAGCTATTCCAACCAGGTGGTGGCTGGGGTCAGCTCCCCCATGTGATGTAAAGTGCTTTGGAGACCCAGTGGAAAGCGCTTGGCTATAAATGCTGTTAATCCATTATTATCACGCCCCCAGTCTAGACAGCGAGCAAACACCTCTGCTGCAATCACTGACTGAACTGGAGGCACACTCTGAAAGAAACTTCCACTCTGCATTAGAGAATAACAGGCAAAGCATCCATAATCACCATCACGGCATGCCTATGGGCTCCTGCCATCACAGCACTGGCTTGCAGTGCTATAGAGGGGAGCTGGGAGTGGCTGTCATCACTGTTGCCAGTCTGTGAAAGCAGCATCTTTTTCGAGGCGGCTGCAATTTGCATGATTAATAAAAGTATTTTAATTAGGACTCATTCCTATCAATGCAACTGTTGTTCGCAGCGGAAAATAACAACAACAGCCACTATCAGGCTGTCCTCCCACGCCTGCTTCACGAAATGAAAAACTGAAATAAAAAACAGGCTGTGGTTTGGCAGCTGGCAGATAGGAGCCATTATCATTGTAATTAACATCCAGCCACAGTGTAGCGCAGTGGAGGGAGACTCACACTCACTGTTGTTTTCTGCCCAAAAACCAATGGGAGGAGCAGGAGGCAAGAGCACATATTACCGCCATTATCCACATCTGAAAACTGTGCATTAACACTGTTCCCGGTTCCCATACCCATGGGCTATTTTGTATGTATTGAAATTACTGTGCACTGCAACAGCTGTGTTGAATACACATTCATTGTTTTATAGTCAATTGTTCAAAATAAATATTTATGTTTTAGTTTTTTCTTTGGTTTGCTACTCCTGAATATAAAATAGCAGCGTGTACTGTTCTGACCATGCTTGTTCCACAGGAATGAGTGGACTGAAGAGTTAAATTGCACATCTGGAAACACGACCAGAAACTATTCAAGATATGTGTGTCTCAATGACACAGCAGTTCTCTATTTTTGAAGCTAAAAAACTTAGTGCAATGTTGCTACTGTAATTACAGTGTTACTACACAGGTATAGGGCAAGTTAGTGTAAAGTGTTACCGTCTTTGTTTTTGACGAGGACTCCTTCCTACCACACTAGAAGGCTTTCTAGTACCTCTTTATGCCTATAGTTACAGTTGGAGTCGGAAGCTTACACCTTAGCCAAATATATTTAAACTAAGTTTTTCACAATTTCTGACTTTTAATCCTAGTAAAAATTCCCTGTCTTAGGTCAGTTAGGATCACCACTTTATTGTAAGATTGTGGCAGAATAATAGTAGAGAGACTGATTTAATTCAGCTTTTATTTATTTTATCACATTCCCAGTGGGTCAGAAGTTTGCATACACTTAATTAGTATTTGGTAGCATTGCCCTTAAATTGTTTAACTTGGGTCAAACGTTTTGGGTAGCCTTTCACAAGCTTCCCACAATAAGTTGGGGGAATTTTGGCCCATTCCTCCTGACAGAGCTGATGTAACCGAGTCAGGTTTGTAAACCTCCTTGCTCATACACGCTTTTTCAGTTCTGCCCACATATTTTCTATAAGATTGAGGTTAGGGCTTTGTGATGGCCACTCCAATACCTTGACTTTGTTGTCCTTAAGCCATTTTCCCACAACTTTGGAATTATGCTTGGGGTTATTGTCCATTTGGAAGACCCATTTGCGACCAAGCTTTAACTTCCTGACTGATGTCTCATGATGTTGCTTCAATATATCCACATAATTTTCCTCCCTCATGATGCCATCTATTTTGTGAAGTGCACCAGACCCTCCTGCAGCAAAGCACCCCCACAACATGATGCTGCCACCCCCGTGCTTCGGCTTGCAAGCCTCCCCCTTTTTCCTCCAAACATAACAATGGTCATTATGGCCAAACAGTTCTATTATTGTTTCATCAGACCAGAGGACATTTCTCCAAAAAGTACGATCTTTGTCCCCATGTGCAGTTGCAAACTGTTGTCTGGCTTTTTTATGGCAGTTTTGGAGCAGTGGCTTCTTCCTTGCTGAGCGGCATTTCAGGTTATGTCGATATAGGACTCGTTTTACTGTGGATATAGATACTTTTGTACCTGTTTCCGCCAGCATCTTCACAAGGTCCTTTGCTGTTGTTCTGGGATTGATTTGCACTTTTCGCCCATTGTACATTCATCTCTCGGAGACAGAACGCGTCTCCTTCCTGAGCGGTATGATGCGTGGTCCCATGGTGTTTATACTTGCGTACTATTGTTTGTACAGATGAACATGGTACCTTCAGGCGTTTGGAAATTTCTCCCAAGGATGATCCAGACTTGTGGAGGTCTACAGTTGTTTTTCTGAGGTCTTGGCTGATTTCTTTTGATTTCCCCATGATGTCAAGCAAAGAGGCACTGAGTTTGAAGGTAGGCCTTGAAATACATCCACAGGTACACCTCCAATTGACTCAAATTATGTAAATGATTCTATCAGGAGCTTCTAAAGCCATTACATCATTTTCTGGAATTTTCCAAGCTGTTTAAAAGCACAGTCAACTTAGTGTATGTAAATTCTGACCCACTGGAATTGTGATACAGTGAATTGTAAGTGAAATAATCTGTCTGTTAACAATAGTTGGAAATTACTTGTGTCATGCACGAAGTAGATGTCCTAACCGACTTGCCAAAACTATAGTTTGTTAACAAGAAAGTTGTGGAGTGGTTGAAAAACAAGTTTTAATGACTCCAAGCCTAGTGTATGTAAACTTCCGACTTCCACTGTATATATTTACAAAAAAATAAAAATGGAGGATTGGAAATTATGCAGACAATTACATTGACAGAAGCTACAATCTATCTCCAATATTAAAGCTGATCTACCCCTTCAAATTTGTATTTAAAAACAAAATACTCCAACAAAGACATGACCCAGATATTGTATGTTTGATCTTGAGTAACAGGAATACTGAACAAATACAGTACAGTATATGAGGTTGCTCTAAGAGAGTACATACCACCCCCACTGTTGTCAGAGTATCTGTGGCTTACCTCCAATCAATTTTACTAAAGGTAATTCTGTATGATCTCATTATCAAGCTGCACTCAAGGCCATTTTAAGAAACCACAGTTCACATCTCCTGAGTGGATCTTAAAACTGAAGGATTTCGGCCCCACTAAACTTTTAAATGTCCAATCAAGATGAATCAGAGTCTTTACTGGAGTAACCATGTGCTCCTGATGGCTCTTCAAAATACTCGGGGCCCACTAAAGCGTCTGGATTCAGGTCCTCTTGCCCCTTTAATGAGGAGCACTGTAAAAAGAAGAACATAAGCAGAGTGATTATGTTTAAAGGGTTTAGGCAGTGTAACTACAGTACTGAGTCGGTGCTGAGGGTAGAAAAAGTATCCTTCCCCTTTAAGGCTTTTCCACCTGTGCTGCAGTGCATAGGAAGCCAAATGAAACATGACTAGTATCTGCATCCTATTTAAAGATGGAATAAGAGAAGTGGGGCCGAAACCCTTGAGTGCTTATTGTGGAGGAAAAGCAGCCAGGTCTGCAAGCCTTATACAGCAGCTTGTGAATTTCGTGAATGTATGCTTGTGTATGTGGAGTTGCATGTGTGCATAGGTATGTATATGTGTGTAGTTTTGTATGTGTGGGCGTGCGTGCGTGTGAGCCCGTTTCAGTGACTGAGGGAATTTATGCGTGAAAGCACCTGAGCGTGACCTTTTAGTCACAGCAGGACGTCTACCTGACAGACGTTGACAGGATCCTTCTTCCTGGCTCCCACTCTATGGTCACAGGTGTATATCATTCAGTGAGAAGGTGAGGAGAGGAGGAGCAGGAAGCCTGGAGGGATGCAGGCTTGTCTGTCAGTTTGTGTCTGAGGCAAAATAATAACAGCGTGTGTGTGCATGCATGTGTGTGGGCGAGTGTGCGCGTGTGGAATTCAGTAAGTCAGAATGTGCAAAGTGAGTAAGAGATTTTGTTTTGTCCACTTCCTCTCCTCCAATCCTCCACGCATGTTCTTTTTTTCTATCCACTAAGCAAATAAGTAAATAATCAAACAGGATCAACATACGTTGCCATTATCACTTAGCACATCAGCAGCTGTAATCCTCATCTTCTGCCTCTACTTCACAAGTGAGACACACATCGAATACTACAACAGAGCAGCACAGCAGCACATCGCCTGCCCTGCAGGTAGTGACATATGAGTAATCCTGTTGAGGTACTGCTGAATACATTAGTCAATCTGAATACATGGTTGTTGTTGTTGTTACAGACCCTCAACACATATGACAGCTAGTAACAGCTACAATGAAAAACTGTGTGTGTGTATGCGAGTGTGTGTATGCGTGAGTGTGTGGGTGTGTGTGTACTCGCGAGTGTGTGTGTGTGCGAGCGTGTGTGTGTGTTTTCGTCTGTGTGAGAGAATGTGAGGGAGGGAGGGACTCAACAAAAGGCCAATGAGAGTGAAAGCAGCGTGAGGATGATAAGCCCTGAGGCATTTCAAGCTCACCAGCATTATCTTACATGTATGGTGGTATCAGGGAGATTAGGCTTCAACCGTGTTGTAGGACTGTGGTGCTATGCACGCACGCACGCACACACGCACGCACACACACACACACACACACACACACACACACACACACACACACACACACACACACACACACACACACACACACACACACACACACACACACACACACACACACACACACACACAATAGCATAATTTGCATGCACGCACGCACACACACACACACACACACACACACACACATACACAACAACAACACACACTCACATACAGTTGTATGCATGACACGTACACACTTATTTTTTTATCAGGACGTCACATTGAGAATGAGATCTCTCTTGTAAGTGTGTAAACACATGCTGTTTATATACACACGCAAACAGGCACACATGCATGTACACACGCACAAACAAACACACAAATATAAACACATGCTTGAACAAACAAACACACATACGGGCACACTAGCATGGGTCTCAGGAGATTATACAGGAGCACATTCCTCTGGCCGATAAATTTAGCAACGATGCACATCTCTCCGAATACCCTCCGGGTTAGACAATCACAAGCCAACCAAGGAAGGGAGAAGAATGAACTAGGTTTGATATTCTATAGCCTACAACCAGAACCAGTCTCAAATTAGGTGTCTCATCATACACATGTGCTATCAGTAACGCGTCACAAGAACGTTTTTTAAATCCACCATCGGCCATTGAGAAGGTCAGAGGTCAAATGGCTGGTGATGGGACAATGAACTGGAAGGTCATGATCGCTACAGAGATGAAGCAGTGCTCATTAGCTGGGAGTTAAACCTCCATAGCATACATTATCAAGCAGTTGAGTCACAGACCAGATGTACAGTATCTTCTGTGACTCAACTGGGTCTCTGTTTACATATACAGTGCCTTGCGAAAGTATTCGGCCCCCTTGAACTTTGCGACCTTTTGCCACATTTCAGGTTTCAAACATAAAGATATAAAACTGTATTTATTTTGTGAAGAATCAACAACAAGTGGGACACAATCATGAAGTGGAACGACATTTATTGGATATTCCAAATTTTTTAACAAATCAAAAACTGAAAAATTGGGCGTGCAAAATTATTCAGCCCCTTTACTTTCAGTGCAGCAAACTCTCTCCAGAAGTTCAGTGAGGATCTCTGAATGATCCAATGTTGACTTAAATGACTAATGATGATAAATACAATCCACCTGTGTGTAATCAAGTCTCCGTATAAATGCACCTGCACTGTAATAGTCTCAGAGGTCCGTTAAAAGCGCAGAGAGCATCACGAAGAACAAGGAACACACCAGGCAGGTCCGAGATACTGTTGTGAAGAAGTTTAAAGCCTTTCAGCACATACAAAGAGAAGATCAGAGATGCAGCCAAGAGGCCCATGATCACTCTGGATGAACTGCAGAGATCTACAGCTGAGGTGGGAGACTCTGTCCATAGGACAACAATCAGTCGTATATTGCACAAATCTGGCCTTTATGGAAGAGTGACAAGAAGAAAGCCATTTCTAAAAGATATCCATAAAAAGTGTCGTTTAAAGTTTGCCACAAGCCACCTGGGAGACACACCAAACATGTGGAAGAAGGTGCTCTGGTCAAATGAAACCAAAATTGAACTTTTTGGCAACAATGCAAAACGTTATGTTTGGCGTAAAAGCAACACAGCTCATCACCCTGAACACACCATCCCCACTGTCAAACATGGTGGTGGCAGCATCATGGTTTGGGCCTGCTTTTCTTCAGCAGGGACAGGAAAGATGGTTAAAATTTATGGGAAGATGGATGGAGCTAAATACAGGACCATTCTGGAAGAAAACCTGATGGAGTCTGCAAAAGACCTGAGACTGGGACGGAGATTTGTCTTCCAACAAGACAATGATCCAAAACATAAAGCAAAATCTACAATGGAATGGTTCAAAAATAAACATATCCAGGTGTTAGAATGGCCAAGTCAAAGTCCAGACCTGAATCCAATCGAGAATCTGTGGAAAGAACTGAAAACTGCTGTTCACAAATGCTCTCCATCCAACCTCACTGAGCTCGAGCTGTTTTGCAAGGAGGAATAGGAAACAATTTCAGTCTCTCGATGTGCAAAACTGATAGAGACATACCCCAAGCGACTTACAGCTGTAATCGCAGCAAAAGGTGGCGCTACAAATTATTAACTTAAGGGGGCTGAATAATTTTGCACGCCCAATTTTTCCATTTTTGATTTGTTAAAAAAGTTTGAAATATCCAATAAATGTCGTTCCACTTCATGATTGTGTCCCACTTGTTGTTGATTCTTCACAAAAAATACAGTTTTATATCTTTATGTTTGAAGCCTGAAATGTAGCAAAAGGTCGCAAAGTTCAAGGGAGCCGAATACTTTCGCAAGGCACTGTATATATATATATATACTGTATATATACTGTATATATACTCATAGTATTGATACATACTCCCTTAGACTAAAGGTCATATACAGCATCAGACTGTAGCCTATATTATACTATTCCTGTCCTACTGTAGACTTCTTTAACTTCACCTCTTCCATCTCCACACAGGCTCTGAAAGGAATGTAGCTGTCAGATCCTTCTCAGAATGAAGGGAGAGTTGACACAGTGGAACATGCACTGTTCACTGTAAAGTGTCAGACCTCTATGATGGGTTACAGTTGTGTCTCATGGCAGAGAGCCAATACCGGATTGATGTCGGATTCAGAGAGTGCTCAACACTGCGGTGCCTTCCACTTTAAAACCACATGCGTTTACGTACGCTAATTCAATGCAAGTAAATAATATAAACTGTTATGTGATGTTATATTAGAAATCATTGGAAAATAACAGGGAGTTCTTGCCATTCAAAAGCAAATGCTTGTTCGATTTCACTCCAACCTAGCTTATCTGCACAGTCTCAGCTGGTTGTTAGATGTCTTGTACGGCGTCTTCTTTATTACGGGCAACAGGGCTCAGTACACATCATTGCATTTTGTATCGGAATGTAAGCTGGCCCTCTATGATGCCCTCTATGACGCATTGCGCTTGTTTTTGTCTATGAAGCCATCTTCCAAAAACTTCCGTCATACCTCATTGTTAACCTTAAGACGTGTAAGTTACCAGACCCGGACTCAGGAATGGCTAAGCTGGAGATCCCTTTGATCTGCAACTGCTTTTTTTGTTGTTTTTTTGCGCCTATCACCGTGGAATGATCTCTAAAACTCCTTCAAGTTGGTGGAGTTGGTGCCTATTGGGCAATTCAGGTGGATGTTGCAGAGCCGTGTACTGAAGAATATGTTTGTTTCATAGGATTGTTTTGCTTTTCATGTTTTGTGAAAGAGGCCGTGGTCTCAGCATGACTCCTTGCTTGAAAAAAAAAGGGAAAATAAAAAACATGTCTTATATGGTGCCAAGCGTAGAAATCAACCCAAACACGACTTGTCAGTTCAAGGTTAG
Organism: Oncorhynchus masou masou; assembly: GCF_036934945.1. Taxonomy (NCBI): domain Eukaryota; kingdom Metazoa; phylum Chordata; class Actinopteri; order Salmoniformes; family Salmonidae; genus Oncorhynchus; species Oncorhynchus masou. The sequence goes on along the minus strand of NC_088226.1, from coordinate 17,672,342 downwards.
GAGGACCTTCTATGAGACATGGTGCAGGCATTAAATAGGATAAACTTGTCTCAAACAGAATCCCCAGAAGAATCATTGTTTTTACTACAAGGGAGTTTGGGACAGGTAATGAGTGCCTTTGGGCGGATAAGGAATAAAATATCTGTTTTGACTCTTTTCCCTGACATTCCTGTCAATCTCCACAACAAATGATCTGTTGTTTCTAATGATGTGTGTGTTTTGTGTGTGTGCGTGTGATAATGGGACACTGCTGTCTTCATCAAAGACTACATATTAACTTGCGGCAGGACTCACAGATGATAGCAGAGGTGTGGACTCGAGTCACATGACTTGGACTCGAGTCACCATAGTCCCTATTGTTTTGAGTTGAGCGTACGTATGGTAGAGCGTGAAACAAAACACAGTATACTGTCTCCAACTGATTTTGTGGAATAAATCATGGTCGGGTTTGGGCCTTTTTGAGACGAAGTTGTCGTTTTTAATTTTTTTTACCAGATAAGTTGACAGAGAACACATTCATGAGATGCATAATGCTTCCTGTAGGGTTCTGACTGACAAGTAACAGGAACATGATGGGCGATGATATCACCCTGTCAGACTCACCCACCGACACAGGATACACGGTGGATCCATTACCCATGGTCCTTCATTGATTAGGCTCAAGGGAACCAGGACCAGGATGTTGTGGGTCTTAGGACCAGGATGTTGTGGAAATTTATCTGGCTAAACAGGAAGTGGATTTGAATCAGGATTTAACGACTCTCGGGTTGAAAGGCATGGTAATCGTGGAGGGGCTTTTCGACATCCTAGTAGGGGTATTATACGCAGGTTTTTGTGTTGTATATTGAATTGGAGTAAATTATCACCCCTATGCCTGTTCAAAATCTTTCTGTGTCGTCTCCTGGTGCTTGTTGTGATATCAAATCAATTTGTATTTGTCACAGGTGTAGACCTTACAGTGAAATGCTTTCTTACAAGCCCTTAACCAACAATGCAGTTTTAAGAAAAATACCTAAAAAAATAAGAAATTAAGTAACACATAACAGCAGTAAAATAACAATAGCGAGGCTATATACAGGGGGTACTGGTACAGAGTCAATGTGTGGGGGCACCGGTTAGTCAAGGTAATTGAGGTAATATATACATGTGCATAGAGTTATTAAAGTGACTAGTCTAGATAGCCATTTGATTAGATGTTCAGTAGTCTTGTGGCTTAGGGGTAGAAAATGTTAAGAAGCCACTTGGACCTAGACTTGGAGCCGCTTGCCGTACGGTAGCAGAGAGAACAGTCTATGACTAGGGTGGCTGGATTCTTTGACAATTTTTAGGGCTACACAACCTGGTATAGAGGTCCTGGATGGCAGGAAGCTTGGCCCCAGTGATATACTGGGCCGTACGCACTACCCTCTGTAGTGCCTTGCGGTCGGAGGCTGAGCAGTTACCAGTGATGCAACCAGTCAGGATGCTCTCGATGGTGCAGCTGTAGAACCTATTGAGGATCTGAGGACCCATGCCAAATCTTTTCAGTCTCCATACCTTTTATGATGCTATTATTGATTACGCGCTCCTCCTCTGCTGTATGATTCACACAGCTGTGCAGTAGGAGGCATGTGCACACACACACACGCACACACCATTTTTGGCACCTGTTGTTTCTGGCTGGAGACCCCACAACCTGTTCAGCAGCTGTTCTGATGGACTGATGATGTGGCTGCTCCCCAACACCGCTGCCATTTGAACTGTCCAACCCTGGCTCTAACCCTTTCCCCTTCACCACCCAATCCCCATCTGGGCCCACATCCACCCCCAGGCACTCTGTCCCTTCCCTGGACATGAGGCCGGAAGAACCAGCAGCTGCCTGGGGTCCGGCCATGGATGACTGCCCATTGTCGAGCTCAGAGAGGCTACACTGAGAACAGGCTTTGTGTTCCCAGGCAGATGGATAGTAGGCTATCTGTTGACTATGAGCCATCCGCTGTCCACCAACCACCAGCAACCCCCTGACCCCCCACCACTACCCTACACAACAGGGCCTGTTTAACCTCAGTACAGCGGCTGTTTTTTGTCTGGCTCACCACAATGTCCCCTTGCACACACTACTCACTCACAGCACCAGATCCAGTCTTTTAGAATGCAACTTATATACACACACACAGACCCCCCCCCCACACACACACACACACACAGACAGAACACACACACAGACACACAAACACATGCAGACACACACAGGCTGAAAACATTTCAGTCACAATGGGACTGAAGCAGAAAATGATACACATGGGAGTAAAGGCTTTGTGGCCACAATATGGACCATATGGACACGATACTGCTGCCTCATGCCATGATGCACTCTGTGTTCTTGTTGTTGTAGTGAACACAGGCCTCAAGATGAAATGCAAAACAAATTATTTTAACATTTCGATTGAAGATGATTGTTTTGATACCTCCTTAAAACACATGCTGACAATTTTATTCATCACCATGGTTACACATGAAGACTTAAGCTTTTTTTGTGTGTTTCTGAAATTATACACTATAAGGATTTTTTTGTGAGCTGCAGTACAGTACAGTAGGAGCTGTTGGAGAGGGCGTGTGCATGAAAACATTGCATTAGGGTTGAAAAGATGTGCCGCATCCACCCAAACACATTTCATGGAGTGTAATGTCAGAGTGCTCCCAGCGAAGCCCACTGTGTCCATCAGAGAGAGTCATGATTATCACAGGAAATGTGTCATGGCGTGCAGTCAGTGATCTCTGTTAAAAGCCATCAAAAACAGAGCGGCTGAGTTGATGTGCTTGGAACCACAGCCTCTATTCCGAAACACACATAAGCACATGCACGCACACGTACTCGCACATAATTCTCGAACATACATCAACGCTCACACATACAACACCTGTAGACACACTCACATATTCATGCTTTCAAACATAAGCCATCAACTGTCACATTCCAGCCAGTTCGCTCAAGATTCACTTCAAAATTGGACGTCCATGCATGTCCCGAGGACGTCAGGAGATGCTTTCAAAACCTGCCTCTAGGGTCAAGATTGAGGTTTATCACCATCAAGTCGGCTTGGGCTTTGCTATGTTGTTATGGAAGGGGATGGCAGATGGACGTAAGCCGCAAGCTCCGGCTCCGAGTGTCACGTGTTCAATCCCAGTGGTAGACACTCGTTCTTTTTATACATTTTTACCCTATTCCGAACCTTATTAACCCTTAACTTAACCATTCAGAATTAATGAAGGGGGAGCCATAGCAGGAGGAGCAACCCAGTAAAGAATGTTTCACTTGAGCAACTTAGAAATTTGACGTTCGGAGAAACGTGGACAAAATGTCAGAATCTGAAGTCAAATTGGTCAAACCATGAGATCTTGTTGCACACTCACGCACATGCACACAGATAAATATTCAAAGCACCAACCTCAAATGCAACTCAAATACACAGATACACAGCAAAACAAAATTGGTTCGATTAAAGTTCCTAGAACATTTGTTAGGTTTCGGCAAATGTTCTCATAACACAAAAACTGATGTTGAAACGTTCCCAGAACACATTTAGTCTGTTCTTTAAATGTTCCCAGAATGTTTTATTATGTTATGGAAAAGGTCTGGTGGGAACATTGTGGGGACTCCGCCATCTTTTGACCAATCCCTTAGTTCGAGAAAAGCTAAGCTAAGTTAAGACATGTACCATGGGCCTAAATTAGCTAAGTTAAGACATGTACCATGGGCCCACATTCCATGTGACGTGTTATTTGGTTCTATTATTCATGAGAAGAAGATTTTTTAAATTATGTTGTTGTGCATATTTTAGCATATTAGCTTATGTGCTAATATGCATCTACTGGTATAGTGTGGGCACCTTTTAATGCATCATAGTTATTTTCTCAAACTCTTTAGGGATTCTTGTGATGAGTCCAAAGACCACATTTGGAGTGAATCTGACTTTTAGTCCATGAGAAGATTTAAAAATGATTTTAAGCATTAGTGATACAAAAAAGTTCATTGTTAATAGTTTCCTTATTTTTTAAGATATTAATGCCAAACTTAACATAGTTATTCATGGCGTTGTTCAAGTTGATGGGCCATTGTGAAGTGGATTTACAAAGGATTTTAATGGACAAGTAAAATCTGATTTCCTGATTTATCAACAACTCAGCCATCTCAACCAATCCCCTAGCTTTTCTCAAACTATGTTAAGAGCTGTACCATGGGCCTACATACTGAATTGTTATTTGGACTCATGGTTCATGAGAATATGTTTTCCAAAGGTTTTCCAACATTTTCAAGATGGAGGAAAGTCTGTCCAGATGCACCTTATAGGTTGGTTGAGGCAAGTTTGTTTAGCATGAGGTAAGACAACTGTCCTCATCTGGGTCCCACAAATTTTCTACAGGATTGAGGTCAGGGCTTTGTGATGGCCACTCCAATACCTTGACTTTGTTGTCCTTAAGCTATTTTGCCACGAATGTGGAAGTATGCTTGGGGTCATTGACCATTTGGAAGACCCATTTGCGACCAAGCTTTAACTTCCTGACTGATGTCTCATGATGTTGCTTCAATATATCCACATCATTTTCCTTTCCTCATGATGCCATCTATTTTGTGAAGTGAACCAGTCCCTCCTGCAGCAAAGCACCCCCACAACATGATGCTGCCACCCCCATGCTTCATGGTTAGGATGGTGTTCTTTGGCTTGCAAGCCTTCCCCTTTTTCCTCCAAACATAACGATGGTCATTGTGGCCAGACAGTTCTATTTTTGTTTCATCAGACCAGAGGACATTTCTCCAAAAAGTACAACCTTTGTCCCCATGTGCAGTTGCAAACCGTAGTCTTGCTTTTTTATGGCGGTTTTGGAGCAGTGGCTTCTTCCTTGCTGAGCGGCCTTTCAGGTTATGTCGATAAAAGACTCGTTTTACTGTGGATATAGATACTTTTGTACCTGTTTCCTCCAGCATCTTCACAAGGTCCTTTGCTGGTGTTCTGGGATTGATTTGTGCTTTTCACACCAAAGTACGTTCATCTCTAGGAGACAGAACGAGTCTCCTTCCTGAGCAGTATGACGGCTGTGTGGGTCCTTGGTGTTTATACTTGCGTACTATTATTTGTACAGATGAACGTGGTACCTTCAGGCATTTGAACATTGCTCCCAAGGATGAACCAGACTTGTGGAGGTCTACAATTGTTTTTCTGAGGTCTTGGCTGATTTCTTTTGATTTTCCCATGATGTCAAGCAAAGTGGCACTGAGTTTGAAAGTAGGCATTGAAATACATCCACAGGTACACCTCCAACTGACTCAAATGATGTCAATTAGCCTACCAGGAGCTTCAAAAGCCATGCCATCATTTTCTGGAATTTTCCAAGCTGTTTAAAGGCACAGTCAACTTAGTGTATGTAAACTTCTGACCCACTGGACTTGTGATTCAGTGAATTTAAGTGAAATAATCTGTAAACAATTGTTGGAAAAATGACTTGTGCCATGCTCAAAGTAGATGTCCTAACCGACTCGCCAAAACTACAGTTCGTTAACAAGAAATTTGTGACTCCAACCTAGATGTATGTAAACTTCTGACTTCAACTGTATAAACAGGGAGTAGGCAAAGGACAGGTCAAGGGCAGGCAGGGGTCGGTAGTCCAGGGAGGAATCCGTAAAGTACAGAGCGGCAAGCAGGCCCAGGGTCGGGGGCAGGCAGAGGTCAGTAATCCAGGGCAATGGCAAAACGTACAGAACGGCAGTCAGGGTCAGGGCAGGCAGAATGATCAAAACCGGGAAAATTAGAAAACATGGTCTCAATGAAACAGGAGTACAAAAAAACACGCTGGTATGCTTGACGAGACAAACTTGCAACAGAGAAACAGAGAACACAGGTATAAGTGCACAGGGGATAGTGGGGAAAATGGGCAACACCTGGAAGGGGGTGGAGACCAGCACAAATACAGGTGAAACAGATCAGGGTGTGACAGAACAATTTTCTGGTTACTACTTGATTCCATATGTGTTATTTCATTGTTTTGATGTCTTCACTGTTATTCTACAACATAGAACATAGTAAAAAATAAAGAAAACCCTGGAATGAGTAGATGTTCATACTTTTGACTGGTACTGTATGTTTGGGCAATACCTTAATAAAATATCAGGATGTATAATGATGTAAGAAGATGATGTAAGAAATGCCATTTCTTTAAAAGTTTGGTAACTTCATATAATAATGTTACATTACACATCAATATTGCAGCAAAGTTTTCAGAACTACTTCCATTATCTTTGAAGTGTGTTTTTAGAACAATTCTGGATCATCGTGTCATAACCTTACAGAATAGCTTCATAAGGAATGTTTGTTGTTATATGTGTTAGTATTAATATCTCAATCAACATTAACTGAATATTCCAGGAATGTTTTTTTCTTCTTCACAACGTCTATGGACGGGTGGGTTAATGAGCAACACAACCTGTGGCATGGGGCACAAAAGAGATAGGGTTGGTGTAATGTCGTGTGTGTAGGTGGCAGGGAAGTCAGGCGCAGAAGAATCGAACTTCGTCGTTTAATAGACTTGACAAAACTCCATAATCAAAATACAAGATAAAATAAAAGTGGGTACAAGAACCCGTCGTCACGCACCAATACATAAACACACGAATATACAAACAAACAATCTCTGACAAGGACATGAGGGGAAACAGAGGGTTAAATACACAACATGTAATGAATGGGATTGGAACCAGGTGTGTAGAAAGACAAAACCAATGGAAAATTAAAAGTGGATCAATGATGGCTAGAAGACTGGTGACGTCAACCGCCGAGCACCGCCCGAACAAGGAAAGGCATCCCTCCCAGTCCACGAGGTACTGACATCTCAAATTTAGGATCAATCGAACGGAGTACCCTGGGGCCCCCTCGATGTCCAGAGGGGGCGGAGGAACCTCCTGCACCTCAGCTTCCTGGAGCGGGCCAGCCACCACCGGCCTGGGGAGAGACAAATGGAACAAGGGGTTAATGCGGTAATCGGGGGGAAGCTGTAACCTATAACATACCTCGTTCACTCTCCTCTGTACTTTAAATGGCACCACAAACCGTGGACCCAGCTTCCGGCAGGGCAGGCGGAGGGGCAGGTTTCGGGTCGAGATCCAGACCCTGTCCCCCGGTGCGAACACCGGGGCCTCACTGGGGTGACGGTTGGCGCAGTACGGCGCGCTGAAGGTGGACGTGGGCGGCGTCCCATGTTTCCTCCGCACGCCGGAACCAGTCATTCACTGCAGGAGCCTCGGTCTGACTCTGATGTCAAGAAGCCAGAACCCGCTCAATGTCCTTGTCGAGCTCCCACACTACTGGCACCACCAAACAAGAGGCGGGGAGTATGGGAGTGGGATCCATGGTCCGCTACTCTGTGTCATACAGCCGGGACAGTGCATCTGCCTTAACGTTCTGGGAACCTGGTCTGTAAGAGAGGGTAAACACAAAACGGGTGAAAAACATGGCCCACCTTGCCTGGCGAGGATTCAGTCTCCTCGCCGCCCAGATGTACTCCAGATTGCGGTGGTCAGTCCAGATAAGAAAGGGGTGTTAAGCCCCCTCAGGTCAATGTCGCCACGCCTTCAAGGCTTTGACGACAGCCAACAGCTCCCGCTCCCCCACATCATAGTTTTGCTCTGCCGGGCTGAGCTTCTTAGAGAAGAAGGCACAGAGGCGAAGCTTCGGTGGCGTACCCGAGCGCTGAGAGAGCAAAGCTCCTATCCCAGCCTCGGATGCGTCCACCTCCACTATGAACGCCAAAGAGGGATCCGGGTGGGCCAACACAGGAGCCGAGGTAAACAGAGCCCTCAGGTGCCTAAAAGCCCTGTCCGCCTCAGCTGACCACTGCAAGCGCACCGGGCCCCCTTTCAGAAGTGAGGTAATGGGAGCAGTTACCTGACCAAATCCCCGGATAAACCTCCGGAAGTAGTTGATAAACCCTAAGAATCGCTGCACCTCCTTAATCATGGTGGAAGTCGGCCAATTAGGCATGGCTGCAATGCGGTCACTCTCCATCTCCACCCCTGACGTGGAAATGCGATATCATATGAAGGAGACGGACTGTTGGAAGAACAAGCATTTCTCAGCCTTGACATACAGGTCATGCTCCAACAGGCGACCAAGCACTCTGCGCACCAGGGACACATGCTCGGCACGTGTAGAGGAGTATATCAGAATGTCATCAATATACACCACTACACCCTGCCCGTGCAGATCCCTGAAAATCTTCTCTACAAAGGATTGGAAGACTGATGGAACATTCATCAACCCGTATGGCATGACGAGATACTCATAATGCCCTGGTACTAAATGCCTTCTTCCATTCGTCTCCCTCCCGGATACGCACCAGGTTGTACGCACTCCTGAGATCCAGTTTAGTGAAGAAGCGCGCCCCGTGCATTGACTCAATTGTGGCGATAAGAGGTAGCGGGTAACTGTACCTCACCGTGATTGAGACCTCTATAGTCAATGCACGGGCGCAGACCTCCATCCTTCTTCTTCTCAAAAAAGAAACTCGAGGCGACGGGTGAAGGGGAGGACCGAATTTACCCCTGACGCCACCGTCTTCACTTGTGACAGGGGATACACGTGACTCCTGGGAAGGGCAGCGTATACCAGGTTATTTATCGCACAATCCCCCCGTCGATGGGGTGGTAATTGAGTCGCCTTCTTTTTACAGAAGGCGAGAGCCAAATTGGCATATTCTGGGAGAATGCGCATGGTGGAGACCTGGTCTGGACTCTCCACCGTAGTAGCACCAACGGAAACCCCTAAACACCTACCTGAGCACTCTCGCTACCTCCCCGTGAGAGCCCTCTGTGGCCAAGAAACAGTGGGGTTATGACAAACTAACCAGGGTAGGCCCAGCACCACAGGAAACGCAGGAGAGTCAATAAGGAAAATACAATTTTTTTCCCATGTGACCCCCCTCCAGGGCAAACTCCTGGGCGCTCCTCGTCTCCTGCCTCAGATGGTAGAGGCGCTCACCCGCCACTCTGCCCTAGGGTGGGTGGTCGAAGATTGCCTGGAAACGGCGGGTGAACTCCTCAAAATGGTCCATCTCCCTCTCTCCACACGGTGTTGGACCACACCAGGACTTTCCCGGTGAGGCACGAGACGAGGGCGGACACCTTCTCGCGGTCCGATGGAGCTGGGTGGACCGTGGCAAGATAGAGGTTTAGTTGGAGGAGGAAACCCTGGCAGTTGGCAGCACTCCCGTCGTACTCCTGTGGCATGGAGAGACAGATCCCACTGGGT